>NW_020897862.1:165597-255262 GCF_003984885.1 Neopelma chrysocephalum
AGGATGGATGGATGGATGGATGGATGGATGGATGGATGGATGGATGGATGGATGGGTAGATGGATGGATGGATGGATAGATGGATGGATGGATGGATGGATGGATGGGTGGATGGATGGATGGATGGGTGGATGGATGGATGGATGGATAGATGGATGGATGGATGGATGGGTGGATGGATGGATGGATGGATGGATGGATGGATGGATGGATGGATGGATGGGTGGATGGATGGATGGATGGGTGGATGGATGGATGGATGGATAGATGGATGGATGGATGGATGGGTGGATGGATGGATGGAAGGAAGGTGGTGCTTTGTGTTAGCAAAGAGTGTAGAGAAGTGGAATGTTGTGGTAGGAGCAAAGCAGTGCCAGGAAGGAGGGTTGGGAGAGGAACAAAGTCTCACCAGCCTCCTCTGCACCCCCAGGTCCAGCCTAACCACGATTAGTCTCAGTACAATTATCAAATGAATGAGCATTGATGGGAATTATGGGAGACTTTAACCTCTCAAAAATGGATTGAAAGTATAATTACTGCTTATATTGGCTCAGATGTTTTAAGTGATGTATTTCTTTCCAAAAGGGAGTGTAACGCTTTAAACCTCGCTCCTCAATGGGTATAAATGTAGTAAAATTTGAATAAAGTGCAATCCTGAGCCGACTTTTCTCACTTTAAGTTTCAAAATGGGCAAAAGTAGGTCTAGAAAGAAGGTTTGGAAGCTTAGAAAGGCAAACTTTGAAATCTAAGGAAATGAATTATTGAGTCTGACTAAGCAGCTCTGGGGTCTCTGTGCAGAGAAGGCACAGGTACTTAAAATTCAAAATTCAAAAGGGAGAGAGAGCGGTGAGAAGAGGCATTTTTGAGAGGTTACAAACTGAAAAGGAAACTCGGAATGACCAGAAACCTGCCTCACTCAGGAAATTAAAATTAACAATAGTAGATGGCACATGAGCCACAGAAACCAAGGGGAGCAAAGAGAAGATTAGGACAGTTGCACACTTGAGGCAAAAATAGATCACAAGTTATCTGTCAGCAAGACTGAAAATCTTATTTAGCACAATTAAGAGCAGCAACAAGGGGATATCAAGGGCATTAACAGTGTAAATTAGGGTGGGGCATGAGGCAGGATGGCATCTGGGGAGAAGCCACTGCTTAGGCTGATTCAAGTGAAAAATGAAATGCTGGTTTCTCTCTGAACCAACAGCATTGGCAAAACAACAGATCGAGAGGGAAGGTGGAAAATAATTATACAAACCAGAGATAGTCCCCATAATTGGAGGGTGATAGATATAACACCTCTGTCAGAAAGAGGGTGAAGGATATTCAGGCAAGTGTGGGCTGTCAGTTGGATGTCCAAGTTACGGAACAAGGATAGATAAAACCAAGGAAGCAGGAGAAACTGATAAAGTCTAAGATAATTTACCATAGCTAAATTGTTTCTGGATAATTTAGCAGCATTTCCTGGTAGGATCAGTGCTGCCATGCATAGGATATACATGGACTAAATCCATCTCACTTCCTGTGAGATTCTAATAAATTACCCATGGATTTGGGCTCTGGGGCTGAAACTGAATAAAAGGAGTCTGCAAGTTTTCACTCTGAGGAGAAAATTCCCAGAAAAGGAATCCTTACCTCTGGTGGTGCTCAGAGACAGTTCTGAAAGCAACAGAACATGGACTCCTGGGGAAATGTGGGATCTCTGGAGAGAAAAATCTCCTGCTGGAGCAGAGCTGCCTGCAAAGGGAGGTTTGTTTAGTGGCAAAAGACTAAAAATTCCGTATGAGCTCCACGATTGAAATGTGACACAAAACTGGGAGGTGCCACCAAGCCTGACAGAAGAACTGGATTATTCTGTTGGTGGGAACAGTTCAGATGAGGAGACATTTGATAGCACAAAGCAGACTCATGTCCTTAGAGAATCTCAACCAAGGCTGCCGTTTTTGGTGCTTGCTGTGAAGCAGGGGCCCAGGAGTTAAGGAATAAAAATGCATGAACTGCAGGCACAAGGAGGGTGGAAAAGTTTTAAGCATTTATAGGTTGCATATGGCTTTTTATTTTTTTTTTCCACTAAGAATACGCTGGGCAGACCAGCCCTGACACTCGAATGAGACATTGTACAGATGTAGAATCCCAGAATGGTTTGGGTTGGAGGGACCTTAAAGCTCATCTCCTTAAAGTTCCACCACCTGCCATGGGCAGGATCACCCTCCACCAGACCAGCTTGTTCTGTCACTTGTGTTCATAGTGACTTTAGGGGGAAATGCTCCTGTCAGATAAGGAAGGTGTGTCCTGTGTAAGTATCAACAGGAACCAGGTCTGGGAGATGGGTCTGTAACGATGGCTGAAAGTGGATCATGAGCCAGTTCGGACTGGAAATGAGCAAGAACTTGCCATTTCAAGAGGGAAGTGCACCACGGGTCTGAAATCAGCACTCACCTAAAATCCAGTGGCCGACTTGTACCTCACACAAACCACACCACTGACAAACACATTGGGACCAGAGACGTGGAGAAGCACCTGAGGGTGTTCTGGCAGACAAGTCAGTCAAGGACATGGATATCTTGGAGCACAGACTTCGTTACTGTGGCTAAAATGTTATCACATCATTGGCCAAAAAGGCCAAGGGCATCCTGGCTTGTACCAGGCAGAGTATGGCCACAGGATCAGGGCAGTGACTGTCCCCCTGTGCTGGGCACTGCTGAGGTACCTCAAATCCTGAGGTCACCTCTGGGCCTCTCATGGCAAGAAGGACATTGAGGGGCTGGAGCGTGTCCAGGGAAGGGAACGGAGCTGGGAAGAGGCTGGAGCAGCAGGAGCGACTGAGGGAGCTGGGGAGGCTCAGCCTGGAGAAAAGGAGGCTCAGGGGGGACCTTCTGGCTCTGCAACCCCCTGACAGGAGGGGGGAGCCGGGGGGGGTCGGGCTCTGCTCCCAGGGAACAAGGGACAGGAGGAGAGGGAACGGCCTCCAGCTGTGCCAGGGGAGGGTCAGGTTGGATACTGGGGAAAATTCCTTCCTGGAAAGGGTGGTCAGGCCTTGGCATGGGCTGCCCAGGGCAGTGGTGGAGTCCCCATCCCTGGAGGTGTTCAAAGGCTGTGCAGATGTGGCACTTTGGAACATGGATTATTGGTGAACATGATGGTGGCGGGTTAATAGTTGGACTTGCTGATCTCAGAGGGCTTTTCCAACCTTAATGATTCTGTGATTAAGTTCCTCCTTTAGGGAAGCTGACAGAAATCCTGAAATCCCCATGTCTTGTGGGATAGAGATGGTTTGGTTGCCCCAGTCCACCTGCATCGCTCATCCTTCTGCATCCCCTGCCTTGTGTGGAACAATTAGTGCCTTTTTCATGGCTCAGTTGTCACCTGTGACACACGTGATGCCAGGGAAGCAGAGCTGTGGGTGAAGCTGCTGACAGAGCTGGTATGAAAAACATTAGTGTTGATACTGGAGCGTTTTCTGAAGCTTTTAACATTCACCATCCCAGTAAGACTGGTTCTGGAGCTGTTTTCTGCTCAACCCACCAACCTGGAGAAAACCTTCTTGAGTCATATTTGGTGTCATGAAGCAGCAGCAAATGTTTGACTGAAAATGCTCACAATAATGGAGAGGCATTTTATCTCTTAGGAAAAGGTGCAAGGTGGTTAAGTCATTATCAAATCTTTAATGTAAAAAATGCTTTAGATAGAGGGAAACTGGCAAAAATGGGAAAATTACTCTTTATCAAGATCGTGAAATGCTTTCCATTAACTGGATCCAACATATGCTCCTTGTTCTACAAAATCTAACAGATTTTAGGGAAGATTTCTTCTAAAGCTAATAAAACAATTTTTGAGATATTCACCCTTTGCTCATTTGCATTTGCTTACAGAAAACTGTGTCTACTGTAAAGACAGCAAAGCAGTAATTATTTAAATTAGTTTGATAGATGTTTAGTAATGCTTTGATTAAAATATCAATTTTAGATACCAGTAGGTTTGTGAAAAGCAGAGCGTTTAAATGATAATGAATTTTTCTTCAAGAAATGGTTTCATTTTGTGCAAATGATTTGGAATGAAAAGCCCTTTTCATGTAAAAATTTCAGGCACTCAAACAATGGAGCCAGAGCAGAGCTGAGGTCAATGTGGTGACCCAGATGGATCATTATGAGGCAGAAAAGGGGCATCTTTGTCAGATGAAATGTGGATGAATCCCCCTCCACAAGAGAACAGTTTTATTATGTGGGTGATGCCCAAGTAGCTCAAACTTGCCTGAAAAATTGTCAGTCCTGTGAGACTGACAGAAGCTTGGTTGGGGTGAAGCTGAAGGTCGTGGGCTTTTCAAGGCCAGGTTGGATGGGGCTTGGAGAAAGCTGGGATAGTGGAAGGTGTCCCTGCCTGTGGAAGGGGTTGGAATGAGATGGGCTTTAAGGTCCCTTCCAACCCAAACCAGCCTGGGATTCTGTGATTCTAAAAGGCAAAGCCAAACTAAGACAACCATGCGAGCAACTGAGCCAAACACCAACCCCAGGGCTCCTCATTTCAGCCCTGGAATCACAGGGTAGCAATTTGTGGCTGTCCCCAGCCTGTTTCTCTACCTCTAGTCATTTATCACTCCTGATAAATATTCATCTAATCTGTACATTAAATTATTCTCCCTGGTGACTCTGACCTAAAATCCTGTTTTGCAAATGAAACTCAGTAGTTTCTGGTCTGTCTATAATGGGTATGGAGGCAAAACCATTCCCTCCTTCTTCTCACAAGTCCCCTAAATCAACTGTTCTTCTGGATAAACACCTCAAATCTGTTTTTCTCCCTCAGAGATCTCTATCCAGTTGATCTTCCTCTCTCCAAAAATGTAGTTCTTTAAAATGACAACATTATTCCCACTGTGATCCTGCCCTTCCCAAGTACAATAAAATGACTGCTTTGCATGCTAAAGAAAGGGAATTTAGATATTTGCCCAGAGCAACTGTGGCTGTCCCATCCCTGGAAGTGTCCAAGGCCAGGTTGGGTGGGGCTTGGAGCAACCTGGGCTAGTGGAAGGTCTCCCTGCTCATATCAGGGGGTCGACTGGATGACCTTTAGGGCTTCTCCAGCTGAAATCATCCTGGGATTCTAAGATTCTATGAGATGTCAGTGCTCCATCACCATCACAAATGGCATCACAGAAAGAAATAAGAGATTAATCACTGGTGTTTCTCAGAGATCAACTCCCACTGAGTTGTTTTATATTTTTTTCCTGGTGAGCTTTGCCTTCTCCTAAAAGATCTGTGGAGGTGTCTACTCGTGTGACTGAGGGCAGTGTCTTTTGCTGCAGTTGTTGTTTGAAAGAGGCAAAGAGGCTTTAACAGGCTCATTATCACAGCTAAGGAGAGGGAAGAGAGTACAGCTGCTGATGTTGGAACAGACAACATATCTCTTCTTGACCTTCAGCCCCCTTCACCCCTTCGCCCTTTGTCCCTGGAAAACTCCCCACCCCATCGTGCCATGGTGTGAATCAGCACCTTTCTCTGGAGCTCTCCAATTAAGATTCAGCAGCGCTTGGAGAGCAGCAGTCGGCCCACACTGGACTAATTAATTTTTCCTGCCTGAGTAATTACAGTCCAGAGGTGACCATGAAAGCCAAGCAAATCAATTTGTGTTTTACTGAGATCCTCATCAGTCACGGAGCACTAACCAGAAGAAAAAAAAAATTACCAGGGACAGAGCCTGAAAAACAACCGACAAAGGTTGCTCTGAAACTGCTGAATAGATGTTCAGCTGGAGATGGCAAACACAGTCCTCAAAATCCTTCTTTTGGTGTTTTTTTTTTTACCCAATCACTCAGCTGCTTGAACATTTAAACTTCATCTCCCTCACTGGCACTCACATCCACTGCAACTGGTTCGTGTCCCAGCCAAAAACCCTTCAAAGCTCAGTTTACAAAGATGAGCAGGATCGTTTTGCAAATGTCTCAGCAAGTGTTGGGAGCGACTTTCCCACTTTCCAAACAGAAACAATCTGCTGCTCTGCTGCACCAGGGTGGTACCGTCAGCACCCCAACCTTCCTCCAGGAAAAACCTTCCCCAGTGTGCCAGGGATGCAAACAGACAGCTGTCTCCACACAGCACTCGTTGACACACTCAGGAAATGTCTCAGCCTCAACAGAGAGAATCCCAGAGAAATATTGTCTCCTGAAATGCAAATTTTCTTCCTCCCCCTGGTTTTCTTCCTTCCCCCCACAGAGTTCGTTCAATCCCAGATGAAGCAGTGAGTGGTTTTTGCTGTGGTATCGTGGGGAAGATAAAGTTTTCCCCAAAGAACTGGGGGACATGGTTCTCCCAGAAGTGGGAGTGAGGATTTGTGGGCAGGAGCTCTCTCACCTGGAAGGGTGGAGGTGGAATGGATCTCACTGTGGAAGTGCCATGGCATTGTGACCTTTGAGGTCCCTTCCAACCCAAACCATTCTAGGATTCTATATGATTCCATGATTCTTCTGCCCAAGCCAAACTGGGTGGAACAGTCCTGTGGGGCACACGAGTCCCAAAGTCACTCAGAAACGTCCATTCAAACTGAGTCCTCATGGCCAGCCATTGGAATGGCAATCCTGCACCACCCTGTGTTTGGGCTGTCCTGAAGTCTGGCTCAGCAGCCTCATCCCTTGATGGCATCAAGGAGGGAATAACACCAACTCAGGTAGTGTTGTGGAAGTCAAATGTTCCAGCTCTTCTCCGAGAGATTCACCAGAGAACACAGAAGGAACATCCAACAAACCACCTTTTAATCCTGAAACAGCTGCAGACCCTCCATGGTTCCAAGAAGATTAAGGGAACCACAAACACCCCTGAGGAGTCAAACATGTACCTGTCCTCCAGCCTACAGCTTGTGCCAGAACCAAGTGCAACCCAACAGCTCAGCAAGGGCTGTCTAAGGCACATCACAAAGACAACAAGCATGGGCAAGGGTACAGGGAGCCTCTCCTGGACCTGGAGAAGATCTGGGTCTGCCTGGCTGCCGAGATGTCCTTTACAAGCTGGCAGGAACTGAGATGAAGCCCACACAACATCCGTGTTGCTGTGACGTTGGTGTCCATGAATGAATGTTTTTGTCCCTGAATGAGGGTTAATTTGTGCATATATCATGACCTGGAAGTTCTTGTAGAAATTTAGAGATATGTTTATATCTCAGGAACTACACTGTCTGTTCCTGTGCAGACAAGAATGCTCCCAGAGGGTCAAGGATTTAGATTAACACAAGGAAGCTGTTGAGTTCCCAGTCAGAACTCCTGTGATGGAAGGATGTGGATGAAATTGCAGGGAGTAGAACAGAAATCCCTGTTTCTAGTGCAACAACTAAAGCACATTCACCTGGGTCTGGAATGTTAAAGAAAATGTGGTTGAAAAATGGGTCACAAACTGCAGAGTTAACGAGTTTAGAGCCACCAGGTCTGGGTATCTGAGGAGAATTGCAAGTGGGTAGTTAGAAACAGAAGTGCAATAGAGAAAATGGGATGAAATGGTAAATTGGGCACAAATGTGGGATTTTTGAGTCTTCAGGGAGAGAGAGGGGGTCAGAATGGGAGTCAAAGTGTTCGAAGGAAGTGATGGGACATGGAGATGCTTTGTCCCACCAGGTCTGTGAGGAGCCAAAGGAAGGTTTTGATGACCAACTAAAAGTCTTTGCCTGCCATGGGGGTACTGTGAGTCCCCATTCACAGTGCAATGAAAGGCCCTGTCCCAGAGCTGCATTTCTACTGATGTCCAAACTGAACCACCTAATTCTCAGTGTTTGTCTGTTGCCCCTTATAATGGATGGAGAACTGGGGCTCCATCTCCTTTGTCACTGCCTTCCAGCAGCTGCAGCTGCTTTTAGATCCTCCTTCAAGGCCCTCCTCACCTGGTTAACACAACCCAACTCTCTTTGTTCCTTCTTGTGGGCCGGGAACTTGGGTCTGACCCTCCTCTGGCCTCTCTCTTTTTTTCCATATCCCTCCTGAAGCAGGAGAGAAGGACCCCAAAACTGGCCACAATGTCACATTTGTCCTCTCCATTACTGATCAGAGAGGAAACTACTTTCCCTTACTCTGCTGGGCACATCCTCCCAGTGTTGCCCAGGGCATGGTTTGCCTCATCTGCGATGGGAACGAGCTCTTGGCACACATTCCACCCCCATGCACAGATTCCTCCAGCAGGACCTGTGACTTTTCAGCAAGATTGAAAACCTCCAGCGCTGTCAGGTCTGGGCTGAATCAGGCTGTGGAATGTTATGGTTGAAGGGTAGACCTGAGCAAGTGGAGAAGGCTGTGGCCAAGTTGCACCTGGCTCAGCCTTTCTCTTTAATATAACTGTGTGTGAACAGGAACACGTGCCTGTTCTTGAACACACGTGTCTGTGAGGATGGGGATGAGCCTCCCCAAGCTGCTCCCTGCAAGGGCAGATGGTTGTCTCTCTAAGTTAGTTCAAGACTTTGAGAGTCCTCAGATATGGCATTAGCCACATGTTTTGTTTGAACAGGAAGCCGAGTGGCTTGGGAGCTGTTGTGCACACAGGACAGTGTGATTGCTGTCGGGGTGTTCCTGTCATGAACACAGTTCTGCTGCCTTTTCCAGACATTTCCATCAGGACTCATGAAAGGTCAGTGGCAGGGGCCTCAAAGCCAGGATCAATCAGGAGGAAAATGGGATGGAGTGAGAAGAGCATCTCTGCCCCAACACTGATCTCCACATCCCCCTTGTGCAACAGATGCTCCACAGTGGGACAATGTTCCCCTGACAAATATCATTGGACAGTGGCACCCTGGTTCATGGAGAAAAGGCCTCCTCTCCGTGGAGGAGCCCCTGAGGTTTGTTGCTGAGGTCCCATAATGGGGCTGGGTGATGATCAAGGTGGTCATCAGTGGTTCTCTGACCAGTAGCTGAGTGACATGATGCTCTATTGCCCCATCCCTAGAAGTGTCCAAGGCTGGATTGGATGGGACTTGGAGCAACCTGGTCTAGTGGGAGGTGTCCCTGCCCATGGCAGGGGGTAGGGACTGGATGATCTTTAAATTCCCTTCCAACCCCAACCAGTTTAAATAGAATCAGATTCTCTGATTCTATTTAAGTCCATGGTCCATCATCTAGAGAAACCATTTGCTATAAAAAACTGATCTTTTTAACTACAGTGAAGTTGGCATTTGGGGTTTGTTTTGGGTTTTTTTGGTTTATTTTTCCCTGTGCACGGAAGGTGGTTTGGGGTATTTTTGGCCTCCGAAAACGATGGCCCTTTTCCAGAACGGACTTTCCCTGCCAACACATCTATTTTTAGCTGTGATTGCTTTTCAGTCCCTCCAGATGAGCGTGCTCCAAGAAAACACTGTGCCTGGGAAGACCCGAGCCCTGAGTTTGGCAGGAACTCGGGGAGAGGGCTGAAATCCTTGGGATTTTTCGCTTTGCTCTTTCTCCATGTTTCCTTCCCATCATTCCCCCTGCTGCCAAGTGGAAGACTTTGTGTTTTTCGACTCTCCCAACCCCAGCGAAGCGGCAGCTGAGGGACCCCGAGGCGCTGTTCCCGCGATGAATGGAGCTCCAAGAGCTTTTTGTCCTTCGCGAGCGACTCGGGGCTCGGCGAAACCCACCCCGTTGGGACGCGGGGGTTCATAAAAAAACCCGACCAATAATTGATCAATGCGGCCCTTTGAAAGCCAATGGTGGCGACAATCACCCCCAACTTGCACCCCAGAATAATTCTCTCCCCCTGCAAACTCAAAAACTTCCCCAAAATTCTCCCGCCCCTCGCGCGATGGCGCCCAGAAGATGATTCCTCTTGACGCGCCTGAACTTTTGAACCCGACGAAAAAAATCTCTTTTTTTTTTTTTTTTACAAGAGAGTCATCCAAAGTTCATTGCCCTTTCTCACATTTGCACCACCAAAGGGACATAAGGAAAAACATCAAGTGTAATATCCGTCAGTGTTAGTGAGGCATTCAGAACACATCACCGATGCATAAATAACCCACATGAAACTCCACTGGCAGGAGGAGGTTCTGGAAGAACGGAGATACACAACAATATTTAATTATAAATTCCATCAAAATGATTGTCTTTACTCATCAAAGGACGTCGCACAAACATTCCTCTGGTTCAGATGTGAGCCTGAAAATCCTGGGTGCCCTCATCCAAAAGCTCGGGATTTTTCTTGGTTCACTGGCTACTTTTTCCTGCCAAAGCTCATAAAAATCCAGACACCAATTTACTTAACACGAGGGGTGTGAAATCCCCACTTAGGGAAGGTGAAGTTAATTGGAGAAGAAAAAAAAATCATAAATCCAGGCCACTGAGCAGTTTGAATTGGCAAGCTCTCCTGTGACCTTGATTTGTTGTGGTTTTATTTTCCTGAGATGTTTTTCCCAACACAAGTTGGGTGGAAAAATCCACAGGAATCACCAAACATTGGGTTTTCCTACCCTTTGTACGGAGCAGCGGGTGTGGACTCTTTGTGTGAGGCAAATACTGATGGCAAAAGCTCTCTGGAAGGGCCTGAAGAAGAAGGAGGGCGTCCACCTCACACAGGTAGTCCATTCATGGGACCCAGGGGGCTGAGCAGCTGCTGCTACCACCAAAAATATGTGGAATAAGATTCTCTGGGGCACCTTCTTTGCAGAAATTCAGTCAGGGATGACCCACGACCCGCGCGATGAAGAAGCTCAGGCTACACAGTCCCAAAGTTGGGAGACTCTCTGGAGACTCTCAGACAAAACTGCTGCAGTGACAAGGCCCACAGGGACAGAGGTGGGATGGAACTGGTGATCTTTGATGTCCCTTCCAACCCAAACCATCCCGTGATTCTCTGACACAGGCACCCCAGTTACAGACACAACGCTGATCAGGCTGAAGAAAGCACAGGAGGATGTTGAACATGGACTGCTCCTGCAAGTAAGGGGGAGATGATCCTGACAGCCTCGAGTAAAAACTAGGCTGTGGAAGTTGTTAATTTGGAGAGAATGAAAGGTTTCCTGTCTGCAGTCACGAGAGAGGCTCTTATATTCCTTTCAAACACGTGCCCGTGAATTAATGGGGTTAAAGCACTGTCACGTGGAACCTGAAGAAAACTGGAAGTGCTGTCACCCCATTTTTGTAGCACTGCTTTGACTGCTTGGTGAGGGATCCTTTCTCTACTTCCATGCACTCACTGCCAACCAGGTTCTGCTCTTGCTGAGGAAGATGTACCTCTTTGTACAACTTCCTTCACATTGACCTGTATGGAAATAGAGGGGAGAGGGAAGAGAGGGAAAGAGACCGTCCTAGCTGGAAAATCACCACCCACCCTGTTGTCAAACCCAGCTCCAACTCTTGTCAAAATCTAACTGGATAGGGAACACAAAAGACAACATGACTGTGGGAATCTTACCCACAGGGTGTGAATATTCCCCTCTCTGGGGGTCAACAAGCCCCTCTATGGCTTTGAGAGGGAGAGTGCCCCTAAAGGGGCAGGGAACAGCTCCAGGCACTGCTTCCTGTGGGATTATCAATGTGTTGCTTGAGGATGGGAGCAGAAATCGTGTGGGGTCATTAAGAGCCTCCCTTTAGCCCGAGCTTTGTGTCATGTTAGACCAGGCAGCTCTGACAATGAGCTGCTGTGGAAGAGGGGCCGTCAGTGTGTCCATGGAATCAGCCTGGGATTCCCAGCTGGCAGTCACAGCTCTGCAATGACAGGTAATGGAAAAAAAGGGAAATATATGAGGATGCAAACGCAGAAGAAAGAAAACTGAGGCTTAGTGTGGAAAACTAAATTATTTAGGGATTGTTTGTCAGATGTTCAATAAATAAATATAGATGCCAAACTCAGATAGGGATGACCAGCACATGGGAAAGGGGACTGAATAAACTGAATATTGGAATATGATATAAAGAGCAAGGGTGACAAAGGCACCTTAAAACATTATATCTGGTTGAAAGTGGCAGAATGATTGGTTTCCAGGAGGGGAAAAACAGTATCTTTATGAGTGATAGAGAATGAGACACCTTTTTTTTGATGTTTTGAAAAGTCACAGAGTTAAAGTCGGGGAGGAAACAAAGTCAGAGCAGTATCTCCCCCAACCATCAAGGCAGCAGGAAAAAACAGAAATGTATGCAAATAATTATTTCCTCTCTTCAGGTGTTTTAAACATCTTTTGTTTATTGAAAACCAAGTGCAAATGCAAATTTTCTTTCCATGTGTCAGTGAAATAAATGAAGCTTATGTTTTTCCAGTGAAAGAAATTAATTATCATTAAATCTTCTCTTTCTCCCCCCTCCCTGATAAATATTTTTAATAAAGGAGATTTTAAACTGTAGGAATATTTAGTTCATCCTCCCATTTTCACTCCACCAGGCTGTGCTGTCCCTGTGTATTTATTGTCACAGAGACTGGCTGGCTGTTACCAGGGTTCTGAGCATGTTTTCTTTGTAATAATCCATTGCAATTTCCTACCCCAGCCCTGGATTTATGACATTATTTATTCTTTATAAATTCCCATTCGTGTTTTTTTTTTTTCTAATGGCAATTTTATCCTTTGTGTTCCTCCAACAACCATGAGCTAGGGGTGCCTGGGCTGATTGCACTCAGTAAATGCAATTATACATCCCCCCCCCACATACACACATCCATGTGTGTCCCTGTTTTCTGCTAATAACAAATTTGCAAAGGAAAAAAGAAGAGTTCAGGAAGGGTGGAAATGAGTAAAAAAAAAAAAAAAATAAATCTCCTTGTGTGTGGCAAATCTTTCCAACCAGAAAAAAACCAGATTTTTTCGAAGTCCAAACAATTCTCCTTCGACGCTTGCACAAAGAATCATCTGCCTGACCAGTCAGACCAGTGAGTTGTGACATTTTCAAAACCGAAACCATCTTACCTTGGGTCAAGCATCTGCATTTGGAAAACAAAAAGAAGAAATGGCACTTGGTTGGGGAACCAAAAAGGAAGCCAAAAGGGTCATTTTCAGCCTTGTTAAATTCCACAGGGATTGTGTGTGTGGTTTTATTTTCTTGTTTTATTTAAGGAGAACAACAAAACACAGCAAAAACTGATTTCATTTTGCTTTGGGCCTCCTGCCCCTTTCCCTTGCTTGGGTAAATGAACAATTGATTATTCCCTTCCTGCTGTACCACCACTGCATTTATTTCCCTCTCTGCAAATCCTCCCTTTCAGAGCATTCCCAGCCCCATAAATTCCCATGAATAATGTACTAACCAGCATCAACGTGACACTTTCATATATGTGGCCTGATCTGATTAATTGAGATCCACAACATCCTATTATCTATGTTTTCTCATCCTGGCAGTTTATATATATTAGATTGACCTGAAATACACTTTTAATTGATTTTTATCAACAACTCCAGAGAGCTGTGGTTTGGTTTTTACTGTGCTTGTAGTGGGCCTGGATCTCCACTTAAGCTGAGCTGCATTTCATACTTGGATGGATTTTTCCATCAAGATTACAAGAAAGCACCTTATTTAGATATTAAAATGTTAAACAAAATATGGTATAAAGGAATAAGAGAGGAGAATGCAAAACAAGACTGCTAAAAGTCTTATTAAAATAGATTTATGTCAACTATGACAAAAAGAAGTTTGGTGCAACAGAAAATACAATTAATAATAATCAGAAACAGTTTGGATTGAAATTAAAAGAAACAAAAAAAACCAAGGAAAAAAGTCCAAATTCAGTGCTAATAATCAGTGAAAGTGTGGAAGGAACAGGGTTGATATAACACCATAATTCTTCATTTGAGTGGCTCTAAAGAAAGATATTTATCTTCTTCTGAAGGCCTGTGGCAAAGGAAGTGGAAGGCTCAGAGTCTCTGGTTGGAATTTGGGAAAAGCTCCTTTCTCAGGGGGTGCTGCAGCTCCAGAGGGGGGGGTAGGTCCCCATTTGGGGTTCCCAAGACTCATCTGCACAAAGCCATGACTGTGTTGGGACAGTTCTGCTGGGAGAGAGAGGTTGGACCAGAGACACCCGAGGTCCCTCCCACCACCCCCACTGGGATCTCTGGATAACGGGAGGACTCGGAACACAGAAGGCTTTTACCTGGAGGTTTCTTCTGCTCCTCTGTCACCACAGGAGGCCAAGAGCTTGTAAATGGCAAGAGGGAAAAGAAGGTATTTGTATTTGTCTTCACCCCTAGTGCAATTTCCATTTGCTGTCTGATGCTGCTCCTCTATAACCCCTGGACAGACTCTCCCTTTGCCCTGTGCCCTGTTTGCTTCTCCTTCTGATGGGTCAGGGGCTTCTTCCCACCTTGATTATTTCTGCACCTCCCATTCCATTGCAGGGGCAGGAGTTGGACTTGATGATCCTGATGGGTCCCTTCCAACTCAGTATATTCTGTAATTCCCACACCCTGCACCATTAAACATTTATTGCTACATAAACATATTTTCTATTACCAGGTATTCCACCAGAAGCACACTCAGGCCACCTCAGACTGAGCATCCTTGATGGAGGAGGCTCCTTGGGATGCAGCAGCAGCTCAGCCCTTGCTCTCCAGTCCTATTCCAGTGTATCCCACAATACTGGGAACATATGGCAATCTGCAGGACTCAAAGCTTTCACCATATTCTGCTACTAAAAGTGCATTGGAAGGGAGTTACAGGTTCTAAAGATGTTGTAGGGTATAATGTGGGAAATGCAACTGTGCACTTGGTCTGTCTCCGAGCAGATGAATTCAAAAACATCATGAGAAGGGTGAGGTGTTGGCAGCACCGGCCCAGCCATGAGCCAAGATGCTCATCACATTTGGTTTGGCTGCTGAATGCCCTGACAACAATGAGCAAAGGATAAAAAAAGCCTTGATGAGAACAACCAAGGCTTTGATGAGAACGACCAAGGTCCTCCCTTCCTTCTCTTGGTGGCAGAGGGATGGACAAAGTGGAGCAGATCCAGAGGTGAGTGGAGAAAACAGGAAAATATTAGATATTAGGAAGAAATCCTTCCCTGTGAGGGTGGGGAGGCCCTGGCACAGGTTGCCCAGAGAAGCTGTGGCTGCCCCATCCCTGGAAGTGTCCAAGGCCAGGCTGGAGCAACCTGGTCTAGTGGAAGGTGTCCCAGCCTATGGCAGGGGTGGGAATGGATGATCTTTAAGGTCCCTCCCAACCCATACCATTCTGGGATTCTCTGCAGCAAAAACGTGTCAAAACTGTGTAAAGCAAGTACAGAAATGTAGCAGAGGGGAGATAAACATGCAAAGAAGGAGCAGTGCAGACAATGGACAAAATGCCTTAAGAAAAATGCCTCACAGTGGGCTTGTACCTAGTAATCATTGGCAGATCAACTATTACAGAGGAGTCTGCAGAGCAGAAAAAGTCAAGGAAAGAAAGTGCAATGTGAGCAGAACCTCAAAATATCAGATTTTTTACATTTATGACACCAAAAAGGCAGAATTTTTTTTTTTTTTTTACAGCTCTGACTAGTACCAGATAAGGAAAAAAGCTGGCAGAGGCACACAACCAACCAGGAAATTGAATGGGAAGTGGACTTCAATGATCTGGGAAGCTACAAAGACTTCAGTGCATTGTGCTGAGGGAGAAAGCAAATCCAGAGCTGAGCAAAGAGAAATTAAAATTTCATGCAGGCTCGAAGGCAGGGTAAGACACAAACACACCAGAAAGGATATTTATCGGCCAAACAACACAGGAATCGTTACTTTCAGCAGTAAATTAAAGGGAGCTGACATGAAATCAGGGAGAAATATTCCATATAAACCCACAGGAGCGAAATGGGTAAGCAAATATGAAATATTCAGTCAGTGTGAGGGATCTGCCAGCGAGGGAGAAATCCCTTCTGATACCCAGGACTGCAGGGACTGGTGTCACTTCAGAGGCAGCAGCTCCAGTGAGGGCTGAGCTTCAGACACAACTCACCCCTGACACTTTCTCTTGCACAGAGAAGACCCTGAATGAGGATGGGAGGCCTCATATCAATAGAAACATTAATCACATCACTTGAGTCCAGGGAGACCCTGGGAAGTCCAACAGGGACATTATCTGGGATTTTTTGGGGGAACTATAGGGGTGGTAAAACACTGGCACAGGTTGCCCAGAGAAGCTGTGGCTGCCCCATCCCTGGAAGTGTCCAAGGCCAGGTTGGACAGGGCTTGGAGGAACCTGGGATAGTGGAAGGTGTGGGATCTTTGTGATGCCCAGTGGGACTAGAGGACTTTTAAAGTTCCCTCCCAGCCCAAACCATTCTGGGCTTCTCTGATTCTGTGACTATTCTGTGATTCTATGTCCCAGCACAAATATCAAAACCTGCTGGTGGTTCATTGCTGGAATTGCAGACAAAAGCCAACAGACCCCCAGATCCTGGTGACTGGGAAGAGGAACTTGGTCGGGAGCACAGGGAAACCCTTCAAAGTTGGAGGTTGTCCTTCAAGGTGGGCTTGACTATGAAAGGTAAAACTGACCCCACAAATGGGTCCCTGGCCACCAGGTTTCATACTTGGTGGAGCTGAAGTCCAGCAAATCAAGGAGGCATCTGCACCTCCTGGGGCAGAAATGCAGGTGCTTAAAGGACTGTGCCCAGTTTTAGAGATGAGGATTGAGCCCCTCAGGCCTGATCTCACATGTGGGTCTCAAGCAGCTGGCATGTGCAGGGATTGCTGAGACCCGGAGATAGATCTCCCTATAATTCCCTCTTTAGGTCTCAATAACTTTGGGAAATTGCAGCCCTACACACCCAGGATAAATTCTGATTACACAGCAGTTTCCCCTCAGTGTTTTTCCACTGCTTCCCACTGAGTTGTGCCTGACTTGCATCAGTGTTGATGGGAGAGAAATCCAAACTACTCAACAGTCACCACTGTGTCTTCGTGGGGTGCAGCAGAGCAGCCTGGGGGGAATTTTGGGCTGCTATTTCCTCACCAGCTGCCTTTCAAAGCAGAGCAGTGACTTGGGGAAGGGATGGTGGGGAATAGAAACAGCATTATTATACTGCAGGCTGCCCTTCCTGGGTTGGGAAAGGAAAAGCTTATGGCTTGGGAAGTTTAGTTTTTACATCAGGCCTATCCTGCTGAGGTTCCTTTTCAGTGGTTTGCTCTGAGAACAGGGAAGCAGGCTGGAAGCAGCCCAGGGAAGAGCAGTTTCCTATTTGGGCAGCAGCAAATCCCCTCCTCGGTGTTAGAGAATCATGGAATCACAGAATATCCTGGAATGGAAGGGACCCACAAGGATCATCCAGTCCAACTCCTGGCCCTGCACAGGACACCCCAACAATCCCACCCTGTGCCTGAGAGCGTTGTCCAAACACTCTCTGAGCTCCAGGTCAGATATTTTCTGTCTCAAGATATTTTGCCTGTTGTTACATGAAGCTTTTTTTTATGACCAGCTTCGAGTCTAAGTGTTCCCCCTCCCAGGATACTCTGCAAAATGCCCCCTGTATCATGTTTGCAAGTGGTTTTGGGCTCAGGAACCTCCCTGGATTTTTTGCAGGTTCTTTATACACTCAGTTCAGACGGGAGAAGGTGTCCGGGGTCTCACAGCGCTGGACATCACAAAGATTTCTGGGGACAGTGAGTGACCTGATGGAAAAAGGAGGTCTGGGAGGAGAAACAGGGTTCTGAGAGGGCTCATGGTGCAATGGGAGAGTCAGGAGGAGACTGGACCAATACTGCTGAACACGTGCCTTTCTTGGGAAGAATTTCAGGTGTGCCTAAAGAAGCCCCTGGGAGCTGATCCTGCTCCCACCATCTGTTCAACAGGTTTCCAAGAGAGATCAGGTCTGACTCCAGATGAAGACAACACTGTTCCCTCATAAACTGGAGTGGTCAGTGGGGTGGGAGGTGAGCCTTGATTTAATTTGATTTAATTCAAGGCAGTTAATGCCTTTGCTGCCTTCTAAGACCCTCCTCTGGGCTTATTCTGCATGTGGGCTCGGGGTCAGTGTTGGAGGGGTGAGCACCAGCTGCACCCACTTCCCTACAGGTCAGAACTACCTGGGTTCCCTCAGGGATCCCTTTTTTTTACAGTCCTTTTCCCTTGTGACTTGTGCCCCTTGCTGCTCACCAGTCCTGGGCTCTTGGGAAGGGCTGTCCCTGCAGGAAACAAGGCTCCCTCCCTCCCTCCCCAAACACATTTAAGGCCTTTCCAGGACCCCCATGGAAAAGGGGAAAACTTCTGCCCTGCTCAGCTACGCCCGAATTTGTAGTGCCAGGAGGGCTGGTGCTGGTTAAGAGCCAAATGAAAGCCTTGCTGGGGTCACTGGTTTAGTCCAATGCTCCCATCAGGATTTCTCGTGGACATTCCAGACCTGTGAGTGCTGATCATGAGCAGAGGTCAGAGTTGGCAGGTCCAGGCCTTGACCCAAAGGTTCAGGAGCACATCCAGCTCCTGCTCCAGCTCCAGCTGCACAGAACTGCCTCAGGACTGCAGAAATATTTGCCTCAGTTACAAGCTGAAGCTTCTTCTGACAAATCCATGCAGAAATTCCTTTTTCCTTTGCAAAAGAAGTAGGAGGGTGACAGAACCAGACATCACAGATCTGTGATTATGAACTAAATTATTGATGTTCCCTTCTTATGAGTCAAAGTCTTTATTGCAGCTGGATGTTGGATTATGACAGCTAATGGTCTACACAGACTCTGCACTGCATTATTGATATCAGTCATCTCATCTACACCTTGTTCTCTCAGTGTGTGGGACTTCTGGGTTGGGAGATTATTGCAGAGAAGAATTTGGGGTAACAATTAAAATAAAATCAAGTTCATTTCCATAGGACTTGATCCTTTCCCTGATTTACAACAATCCTTTAAATGTGTGATTTTCCCTTTTTTTTTTTTAGTTTTTACACACAGGATTGTCAAGGGAACAAGATTCCCAGGAAAACAGCTGTAATTTACTTCCAACGTGGGGTCCCAGCTGGGAGGAAGTTGCTTTGCCATTGAATTGCCTTGAGTTTCCTTCTCCTGTTTACAGTTGCTTGTCAATCCACTGGGCATTGATACCTCCTCTTGCTCCATGAATAATGAAGACCAAGGAAAATCAGCACAGAAGTTCTAAGTTCAAACACTCAAACGCACGCACGTTGAAATTTGCAGCATCTTTTTAACTGAAGAACAACTTAGTGACAAACAAAGTGTTCTCTTGGATAATTTATGGCTACATTTGTCAATTAATTATTCAGACTAAATGGCTTAAGCAGGGTAACAGTGATATCTGCTTATCTTGAAGTCATTTACCAGGCACTAAACAAGTTCTGGGCATGTTTTCTTCTCTTTAAGAAATCGATATCCCTCTTCTTTGTCTCCCACAATATTTACATCCAAACAGGTTTATTGGAAAGGGGGAAAGTTGGACAAAGCACCTAGAAAGGAAAGCCACAAGCAAATGCTTCAAACTTTACAATTCACATTTATTTTGAAAAAATGTTTTGTTAAAAATACTCCTACAAAGGCATTGGAGCAGCGAGTTTTCTGTTTCCTTTATAAATACATCTGATTTCTTTATTTCTTTATTTTTTTTTTCTCAGTAACATCGAAAGACATCTGACGAAGCCAGGAAAGCCCTGGGCTGAATGGAAGACACATCCCTGTGTAACAAGGACCTGCACACTATCTCCCCATTCACAATTTTAAAAAAAATACAGATACTGTCATGAAAAGTGTTCTGTTGTCCATGGGGTCACGGAGAGTGGGAAACCAGGGTTGGGGACACCCTGGAGCCCAGCTGATGTGTCCTGGGACTGGTTAAGGGGGTGACTGGACACACTTGTCTTTGGGTGGTTGAAGGATACACCTCATTTCCCCATCCCACACTCCCAAAGCTGTGACAACGAGGTGAGAGCCCAGCAAAACCTCCCATCCCTGAAAACCTTCCCTGTGACATCGGCAGCTCCTTCACAAATCTTTGGGTGAAGGAAATTTTCCAGCTGGTGGCTTCATACCAGGTCACGTTGGAGGAGCCCTGTGAGCAAACCACGGTGATCAACACCCTGGTGGAAAAGGGAATTTGCTGCCACAGCACTCACCCACCTCCCACCTCACCTCCCACCCCAGCCTGAGGCTTCCTTCCCTCCAGGATCTTCTTGGGCTTTAGTGTCTGAGCAGGAAAGACCTTCCCTGCAAGGAGTCTTTTACAATGGGAACATGGACAGCTACGTTGGCCCTCCAGTTCCTCAAAAAGCCCTGGATAGACCCACCCAGTGCTGTGGGGGACAGTTTGACTTCCTGTGCCCAGCTCACCCTGAGGGGAGGTCTCTGAACTTCCAAACTCACCCATGTCTTGCACCCCACTGGCTTGGGGAAGTGAGAGGGGTCACAGCTTTATTTGGGACACTGCTTGGAAACCTCAGGCTCATTTCTCCAGCAGGAACTGCTACTGCTTGGCTCTGGCTTCAGCTGCTTGAACACCCTCCCAAAACTCAAAGCAGGGCCTCAAAGCCCTCCCTGGGCAGACTGACTTCACATCCAAAACAAACAGCACGGCAGGGAGTGACACGAGGTCGGCAAAGCCTTTCCAAAACAAACCTGGGAATAGAAAGCACGTCCCCAGACTGATGGATGGGCTCATTCACCTGTGGGGAAGAGGCAGGGTTGGAGTCTTTTCCCTGACCTATCCCGTGGGAATATTGACCAAGGATCCTGACACATCTCACCTGCTTCCATACAACTTCCTACTGCTTTATCCAGGAAGATCTGGGATGTGTGTGGGGGGTGATAGTTCCAGAAGGGAAGGTATGTTTTCATGGGAAGAAATGTAGATAACCACAGGTTGCCTGTGAGGATGTGCTGAGATCTGAGGAAGGGAATCCCTGGCAATGGCCCAAACCTAAAAAAATCCATCCAGCCCTCCCATAGTGTGGGAGGGGCAGAGGGAAGAGAAACAGCACAGAGAACAGAGAGCTGAAGGTGGAGGACAAGCAATGGCAAAGACAAGGGTGCAAGAGTCACAGGATGGAAAATAGATGGAAAAACCACTGGAAGAGGGCATCCAACAGAATGCCCCCTGATGCAGGGGGGCTGTGGATCCACAAAAGAACCAGACACAAGCTTCCATCCCTGATCCCTGATTTCTGCCCCTCCAGCTCCAGCGGGATATCAGGGGACGTGCTGGGATGTGGGGCCTTGGTTCAGGAGGAACATGTGGAGAGGGGAGAAGTGAAGCCAGGAGAATGTGGATGATGCAGGAGGAGAACCACAGCCTTGCACCAGAGATTGCTCTCCTTGTCAGGGCAGCCACAAACTGCAGCTCACACTCCAACTCCCTCAACCCTCCAAGGAGTCTTTCCTTCCACCCCTGCTCAAACCAGGGTTTCCACTGCTCAGATCTCCCCTGTTGGATGGGCCAGGGATAATCAGACTTGCCTGTCACTCTGCCCATGGCCCATCCTGGGTAGGGTGAGCTGGGCTTTCCCCCTTCACCCTTGAATAGCTTGGAAGAAAACTCTGAAACGTGAAAGAAGAATGGTTAGTGCTCCTGCAGACCTGAGGGACCCAACCACAACCTGACTGTGGGACCCTGAGCAAGTTCTTACCACGGAGGCACAGCACTATCCTGGGAACTCCTGCAATTTGAACTTTATTTCCCTGCTCCTCAGACCTGTGGAAAGCCTTGACTGGGCTCTAGGCCACGTTCTCTACAGACTGTGAGGTGCTCAGGGATGGGGGGAGTCACTGGGCACTAAAACTGGGATATGGAACCCCCAGCCCAGCCCTTTGGTTTTCTCACGTGGGAGTTGGGCCATCCTTCACTAAATCTGGGATTTCCCTATGACCCCAGTGCTCCTGAGATCATAAACATGGGAGTTGGGATTTTCAGACTAAAAGAAACATCAGAGAGCTCATAAAACCATTATCTAGAAATACACTGGTCCTCTCCCAGTCCCTACTGGAGACCAGAGGGGGTCAGGCAAGAAGCACAACTGTACCAAAGGCTGTGTCCCTTCCCTGGTCTCCTACAGCTCACAAGGGTCTGCAAGGGCCAGGGATACACAGTCAGGGACCCCTTCAGCTCCAGGGACCCCTTCAGCTCCAGCCAGGCCCTTCTCCCACATTCCTGGGCTACTCTGCAGAGGAAAACAAATCACTGCCTGTGTCAAACAGCTTTTCATTCCTGCCAAGGCAGAGTAAGCAACAGAAGGGATTTAATGTCTGGATCTAAGTCGTCCCCAGAACATAATGAACAAATTCCTCTTCAGAGCTGGGCCAGCATGCACAACTGAACCTTGCACTTAATCTCTGCCTGTGTCTTGTCCTCAAGCCCCCAACACTCAGTGCCTGCTCTGGGGTCCCTCTGGGATTTCACTGCACTCACCCAGCCCAGCCCTGAAAAGCTCCATTGCAACAAGAGCTCTTTGCCCATTTTGGAAGCTTGTCTCAGGCTCCTTTCCTTCCTTTTTCCCCCTGAGACAGCTCTGATGGGTCCATTTGGACTCATGGTCAGATACCTGAACAACCAGCAGCTCACAGGGACAAGTCTCAGAGTCAGAATCCACACCAGAACAGAGGAAGGGAAGGAGAGGGACCTCACCTTACCCCAGCACCCCCTTAATGTTCTCCGAGTCATGAAAGAAGGTTTGAGGCATGGATGCTTCCACAGAGAACTTCCACATCCAACACATGATGGATCACCAAGTCAGTCTCCCTTTTTGTGCCTTTCCTGCTGTTTGAGGCACTGATGCCACTGAGCCCCAGGGATACCTTGGGATACACAGGGAATTGGGAGGAGGAAGCAAGGGGTTTGCTCTGACATGGGAAGCCCTCTGGCTCTGCACTGAAATCCTTCCCCAGACAGAGTGAAAAAGGAAAATCAATGATGCTTGATGGACTATTTGGGCTTTTAAGAGATGCAAAATGTGTCAGTCCCAAGAATATGAGGGTACAAAAGGAGTTGGGTAGGGATGCTGTTAAACACCCAGTGCCCCCAAGCATCCGTGACCCAGAAAAGGCTGGAAGAGGTATTTTTGTGTCAAGATTATTCTTTCACAAGTTTGTCCAGTCATCTTCTGAATCATAAAATCACAGAATGTTAGACTGGTCTGGGTTGGAAGGGACATTAAGGATCACCTCATTCCACCCCCTGCCATGGGCAGGGGCACCTTCCCCTAGCCCAGGTTGCTCCATGCCCTGTCCAACCTGGCCTTGGACACTTCCAGGGATCCAGGGGCAGCCACAGCTTCTCTGGGCAACCTGTGCCAGGGCCTCCCCACCCTCACAGGGAAGGATTTCTTCCCAAGATCCAATCTAAACTTACCCTCTTTTAGCTTGAAATCTTTTCCCCTTTTCCTATCAATCCATCTAATGCTGGGTATCCACGTGCTCCAGCCACGAGTTCCACCCTTCAATCCCTGTGCTTTGTGCCAAAGAATGTTCTGCTTCACCTGACTTGGTGCTGTCCCTGTCAGCAACAGTGACTGCTGCTTTCTCACCCTTCTCACATCTTTCCTGGTTTAATGGCATGAAATTTTGATCATTTTTACCTCTGCCAGATCAAGAATCAAAATCTATTTATCTTTTATACCTCCCAAAGACTCCTGGCAGTTCCAGAGGCAGCTCTCTATATTTCTTAATTCCTGTGTATCCCTTCTGAGCTGAGGGAAACAAAAGCATGACCAGCCTTTGAGGAGCCAGGACATCAGAATTTCACTGGCTCAGTGTGAAGGCTCCTGAGTGCCAATCTTTGATAGCCATCAAAGATTTCACATTTATTCTCCACCAGCAAAGGCCAAGCCGGGGGTGGGTTTGCCACATCATCTGTCCCAGGCTGGTGCTGTTTGGGTCCTGCTGCTTTTGCCCACCTCCATCTCCCAAACCAGCTCACTCAGCACAGCCTGGAGTCCTGAGCTGGAAGAGCAGACAAAAAGCAATTTGGGGGCACTGATTTGACTCTCAGCTTAAACCTCAGGTTAGATAAGTCCTCACAGAATCCCAGGATGGTTTGGGTTGGAAGGGACCTTAAAGATCATCTCATTCCCACCTTGTGGCCACGGGCAGGACTTTGAAACCCTTCCACTGATTCTTGCTAACAGAGCTGTTGGGCTGTTCAAGACTTGACAAAGTTTAATCCTTTCCTCCCAGACTTGCTTGGAATCATCAAAGGATAGGGCACAACATCTGTGCAAGAACTCCAGACTGACCTCAGAGGGAAAAGGAGAGGCTACAGTTGAGGCAACTGAAAGATTCCTGGAGTTTACTGGAATGAAAGAGCTGGAAAAGGATCAACCAAATGTTTGCTTTTTTTTTTTCATGAGGGCAAAATAGGGCTCCTGACAGAAAAAAATGAAGTGTAGTGGTTTGTTTGCAGGGATGGGAATGGGAGCAGTGTGATAACCAACAGGGATCAGACAGGGATGCAGAGAGGGACACAGCTCAGGACCACACAGGGCAATTTCTGGCAGAATTAAAAAAAAAAAAGAAGAAGAAGGGGCAGAAGCTGCTGAATTGGTTGTAAGACAGGTAGGAATAGCCAGGAATGCAGATCCAGACAAAGATTTGTGCGGAGAAAGGTCTTGGTGCTTCCAGCCCCAAAGTTCTGCAAATAACATTTGTCAACGGAGTTGGCAGGAGCAGCAGAGGGAGAGAAAGAAGGTAAATTCCAGGAAATACCTGCAGAGTGCAGGGAGTTTTCTAGGAGAGCTGTGGAAGATTTTCCAGGAAATATTTGCAGAGTGCAGGGAGATTTCTAGGAGACGTATGGAAGATTGGAACACATATGAAAGCAGAGACCAACGTTGTGTCCCGTCTCTGGGAAGGGTGAAGAATTAATTATAAGAAGCAAAGTCTGAACAAGTCTAGGAAAAAAGGCTAAAATGTGACTGTAGATAAAAAAACCCCTTATATTCTGCATAGTGGGAGGACTCCAGCAGCTCTCAGCAATGAGAAGGAGAAATCAGCAAATAGAAGAGAATTTTTGGTGGGAATTGCCCATGAGACAGTGGCAGAATTGCACAGAACTGGGACCAGAGTGGAACCAGCACCATGAGCAGGTGGGACCAGTGCTTAAGTCACAAACCAGAGCTCCAGGACAGAACTGGGGGGTGTTGACTGCAACAGGTAAAGCTCAGACCATGGAACTCTGAGGACAGAGTTTGGCTTGATCAATTGACATAAAGGACTGTTGGTCCCACACCAGTTCCTTGGGGATTGCAGTGCAAAAGAAGGGGAACACAGCAAAGGAGACAGTTGTTAGGATGCCATTAGTGGCAGTGGATAACTGCCAGCAGGAGAGAAAAATGAAGCTAGTGCTGCATTAATTGTTCATATCATTTTGAGGGAGGAAAAGTTGAATCCTGAATGTGAAGAACTTGCATGTAAAATTTTTGAGGATGGAAAAAGACCTACATTAAGTCAGCTTCGAGTCAGACATGCAGGAAGGGAGGTGATTTACATTAAAACAATAAACTCCACTAAACCAAACCAGACAGCACTGATACTTCCAGCACTCTGGATTATTCATACACCCAAGGCAGCGACAGATTTATTGCATCATCAGGAGATACAACTGTTAACAACGCAGCAGAGTTCAAGCCCTGACTCCAGGTTTCATATAAATCAGCCTGGAAAATACAACAAGAAGTTTCCTCAGCTGCTGACACCTTCCAAGAGGTTTTCTCTACAGGCCACTGCTAATCTGCAGCCTGGGTGATGATTCCTGGGAAAGAACCTTTCCTTTAACCCAAATTCAAAGAACAACTTCCAGGGCAGTGGGAAAAGCACCATGAGAAGAGATGCTGATGAAGCTTCTCCTCCTTGGCTCCTGCCATGCCAGAGCAGGAGGGAACTGCACTGGAGAGAGCTCCAGCAGCTGGTGAAGAGAGCAGGATCCTGCTGTTGGGAAAGGGATAACAGGATCCAAGAATCTCTTCGTGGCAGATGTTCCAAGGCAGATCTCAGAGGCTGCAGCACTGTTTTCTCCCCAGCTACTTCAAACACTCCTCTTGCTGACCTCGAGGTGTCCTGGCCCAGTGATGCCAATGAGAGGACCCTGTGCCATGACTGGCACAGAGCTGTGGGATGGAAGTCCACATTGGAATTATAACACTAAAGGAATACTGCAGTAGTGGCAAACCCTGTGCCAGCCCCATTGACCTGGACTGCTGCCTTTGGAAGCTCCTGCTCCATAGTGAGGACTCTACAGAGAGGAGAAGCTCCTCAGCTGCTGAAAACCACAAATGTCCACTCATTTAAGAAAGGCAGCTCTGAGGTTTTACTGGGGGGGAGGGCAGGTCATTTGGGGAGGGGATGTGCTGTTCACAGTGCTCTGTTTGTGTGCCCCCAGAACCACAAGGACAATTCCTCGTGGCACTGGTTTGTTTTTCCTTCTCCTTCACAACACTGTGCTGCAATTGCAGGGAAAAGGCAACAGCTGGAAATGATCCTCTAAGTATGTTTTAACTTTTTACTATCCACGTGTGCTTTGCTTTCTCTGCTCTGCTCCCTGATGTTCTGCAAGGTTTGAACTCCTCACTGGCCAACCAACTGAGAACTTCCAGCCTGCTCAGCTTTCTCACCAGACACCACCCCCGGGGTGACCCAAGCAGGAGATGGCAGCGGGAAATGGAGGAGAAGGGCAGGTCTGGGAGGTAGCTTGAAAGGGAGAGGGAAAACGTGAAAACTGCAACAAGCTGCCTGATCCCTCCTGTTCAGCCCCCACACATGCACACATGCACATGCACAACAGGATTTCACAGTGCCAACGTCAGCAAGTGCCTTTTCCTCTTGGAACACACTGGATTTTTGCCATTAGGCTCCCATTTCGTAGCAGTGCATTGGAGACCCATGAAATAAATATGTTAAAGTCACTCCAGTGCCTGTGCCCTGCACTGCAGAGTGTGCCAGGGGCGTTCACAACCAAAGGACTTGACAGGAACTCAGCTCCTCGTGCTCCCAGCAGAGCTGAGGGATGCAGAAAATTGCAGTGTTTTTTGGACCACGTCTATTTTAGTTCTCCATTAGTCCTACAAAGCCAAACACAGATGTCACAGCGATGTCTGGTACAAAATGATGGGGATGTGCTCCTTTTAGAACCAGCATCATGTGATTTTTTTGGTCAGAAGAAGAGACATGGATGTGCTTTCTCTGTCCTGCAGGCGGCTGCCACGGCTCTGGGGGGCTGTGGCACTGAGCTGGGTCCTGTCCTTCACAGTGGGCTGGGTCTGGCAGGTAGATGTGTCTGACAGTAGCCAGTGAGGAGATTCAGTGCATTAAGACAAAATGTCTCCAAATGAAGAAGACCTGAAGTGCCCTTCCAAGCCCTGAGTGGCTCTGAAGGGGTGCTGCTCCTCCTTAGTGTCTGCAGGAATGTACAGGATGGCAGAGAACAGTCAGGAATTGTCTGGGGAGGACAACTGAAGGGCATCGTGTGCTCCTTCCACATGGCTGCCCCACAGGAATCTGCTGGTTGGTTTTCTGGGCAGGCAGCTCTCCTTGCAAAGCTCTGGTACAACAAGTCTCTGGTTGGCTGTGGTAGGACAGCTTGGCACGGCACCATCCTTCCCTCACCCTGGAGTGCCACCACCACACAGCTCCAGACATGCCTTTGGGAGAGACTGATCAGTGCTCCTTGTTCAAACACGTGGGACAGAGGCACCAGGGGAGAGTCCTCCCTGCTCCCCACACGGGAGGAGCTCCTGGTTGGTTCCCTGTGTGCCCTCTGCAAGCACTTTGTGTGCTTTAATCAACTCCAGGGATTTTTCTATGTTCTTTCAGAGTCCATTCCCTGACCAGGAGCAAGTGCTTTTTGGATGCAAAGGCATCACCAGCATCCCTTTGGATACCCAGGCAGGACAGACAGGTGACATGTCCAGGTACCACCTGCACACACCACGCCCAGAGCCCACTCCCCCCAAATTCTGCCACCAAAGCGATGCAGGGCAGCAGTGATGCCATCACAGGGGCTGCCCTGGGGACACTGAGCTCAGAACATGTCCCTGGGTGCCCAGCACACACCTGGTGTTCCCCTCCCCACAGGTGTGCTCTGATGCCAAGCCAGGGATGTGTGTTCAAATACAAACACAGCACTGCACTGGGGATTTTGGATGAGCAGATTTTTGGATGAGTAGGGGCTGGAGGGACAATTCATCCAGTTAAAGACCCTGCTGCTGGAGCACTTTGGGACAGTGCAGGAGCTCAGCAGAGAAGTGACTCGTGCCTGCAGGGAATGGTCTGATGCCACTTTGCAAGGGCTTTGTTGTTGGATCTGGTCTGGAAGTGGAAAATGCTAAAAGTATTTTATAAATGGCCTCATATTTTACAAGCAGTCCAGGGAGATGATGTCTGGCCTCAGAGGTCTAGACAGCTCAGGATTTTCATCCACAGCAGACACACTTCCTCTTGGATCCAGCTCCTGGAAAATACAGCCAAGCAGCTCCCAATGAACGTGCCTTCAGCTGCTGAAAACGAGGGGAGGACCCCAGGAACGGCAGACAGGGGCCTGTAAACACCAGTTCTGCTGGCCACGGCCAGGGGGTGGGTGGAAAAATGCCACATGTGGCCACAGGAAGGTGGTGGTGGCAGGAGTGTTTCAGAGGATATGATGTGGTGCTGGACACCAGAACAACAAGAACAACCCGATTCCCATTTGCACTCCCTGTGCTTGGTTGGTGGCACTTAAACATCCCAAAGACCTGCTCAGTAACTAAAGAATTTGTTTCAGTTATTTATAAACCCATGGATTGATCCTTCAGCTTCAGCCACAGTATTTTGCCTCCGGAGACCTGGGATGAGGTTTTTGCCTTTGCCGACCTGGGCTCTCCTCAAGGTGAAGGGCTGAGACTGAAGCTGCCTCAGAGCTCCCAGAGCATCATCTCTAAGCAAGGTACTGGTCCCCAAATGGCACAGAGCACACCTGCCCAGTTTGGGAACTGCAGAGAACCAGATCACACAACTCACACTCCCAAACTACCAGCTCTTCCTGGAGGACTGGGCTTCCCCACCTTTCTGTGCTCCAGGCACCAATCCAACACTTTTTCTAGCAGCCAGACCTTTCCAAAGGGCTCTGACAATGGAGAGTCACAAAACCCAGCCACCCTCCCCTCTCTCCCTCCCCCAAACCCTCTGTTGGTGCTGGCTCAGCCCTGAATTGAACTGGTGGCCTTTTCATCTTGTCAAAACAACTGGAAACCCAAGA
Source organism: Neopelma chrysocephalum (assembly GCF_003984885.1). NCBI lineage: Eukaryota > Metazoa > Chordata > Aves > Passeriformes > Pipridae > Neopelma > Neopelma chrysocephalum. The sequence goes on from NW_020897862.1 coordinate 194,636, forward strand.
GCCACACAAACATCTGCCGTGCCACGACCAGTGGAAAAGAACAAATACTCAAACAGGAGGGAATGTGCATATAAAAAAACCTTTTTCTCCTGGCATATTGTCAATAAGCTGCAATTTTTCCTTCCCCAGGGAAGAGAGATTTTAAGTTCTCGGATGATATGACGCTTGGCGATGTAATTTCTTTTTTGTCAAAAAAAAAAAAAACCCCAAAACAACCAAACCCCGACCGACTAACCAGAAAAAATTTCCAACCCCCAGACTCACAAACCGGTGTTAACAAAACAACGGACAAAATCTCCCAACAATGACAACCGAAAAAATAAAGGTACACGTCAGCATTTGTAATCAAAAACTACTACATACTGTACTCGGGGAGTCCTCTGGGAAAAAAGATCATTGGCATCTAGAAAAGACATCACTAAAAGTCTTGTGCATATGATATGTATGAGACACGATGCCACTGGACGGTGGATGGACGGACCCTTTAGGAAACTGTCACTCACAAAACTGTTCCATGACAAGAGAAAATAAGAGATGTAAAAAGGACTGGGTTTTTTTTCCCCATCCCCACCCTCCCTCCCCAAGGCGTTACAGATTCCTTCTCATTTTGTTGGAAACAGCCTCCTCTAAGTCTTGGTTTATTTGTTGTGTGTGGTGGTTTGTTTTTTTTTTTTTTTAGAAAAAAAGTCTTCAGCTTTTGAAGAAGTCCATCAGCTTCTGAGACACGCTTGGTTCCGCAGCACCAAAGAGCTTCAGCTCTTCTCCCTCTGATTTGCTCACAGGGGGTTTTTGGGGGAGGGCTGCACGACACTCCCAGAGCCACAGCCCATGGGAGGAAAGGATGTGCTTCTGTGGCCTTCCTTTGCATTCCTCTTCCTGAAAAAGTCTCATCTCTCCAGAGGTGCCTGGGCCCAGCTGCAGCAGCCTTGTGCAAGGGGAAACATGAAGCTGCTCTTTTCTCTTCCTTTGGAGACTCCCATTGGTCTTGGAGCCCTTTTCAAGAATGCAATTGCTTTATTATTATTTAAAAATATTTCATAGTTCGTTGTTTTGTTTTTGTTTTTTTCAAAATAATTGTCTTTTTTTGTTTGTTTGTTTGTTCCCTTTTTCCATTACTTAAATTCTAGAAGCTCTTGGCGACCTTTTTTTTGAGGACAGGGTGTTCCTTCCTGCTGCCCTAATCCTCAGAGCAGCTGCCTGTCTCTGGTCCATGCAGAACACTCAAGAACTGGAGCTTGGACATTACAGGGGCGAAGGGGAGCAGGGCCTTGAGGAAGAGGAGGAGGAGGAGGAGGAGACGCAGCCATCAAACCTCCACAGACTGAATTTGGTTCATCTGTGCCCTCATCACCTGGATACTGTTCAGAATTTTCTTCTGGTGTCCTGCTAAAGTGACCCCAACTCGCAGAATGTCCCTTTGGGAGGAAAAGAAAACAAACACAAACATCAGAAGATATTTTCTCACAACAGGACAAGATCACAGGTGATATTTCAGATGATCTTTAAGGTCCCTTTCAACCCAAACCATTGTGTAATTCTGTGATTCCATGAGAAGGGAGCTGAAGTCTCCACAGATTTCTTCCATGAATGCAACCAATGGATGCAAACCCCATGGAACCTTTACTCTTTTACTTTTTCTGGCTTATCATCCAATCTTTGCATTTTCTACCCACCTGCAGCACCCTCAGAGTCCTGGAACCTCAACAGAGAGTGTGAAACCAAATGCCCCGGGCTCTGCTGAGTCAACTTGCCTTGAATTTTCTACTCTTGTGCCATTTTGTTTGGATTCTCTTTCATTTTGTGACACATTTTTTCCCTCATCAGTGTGGATCTCACTCCTCCTGTGCAGATGATGGGCTGTTCTTGATGCTTTTCCTTTCATCTGATAGGACCATGAAATGATCAACTTTTGTACTTGTGCTCTGTGTTAAATCATGGTAATCTAATTTTTGGAGTGCTTCTGTTTTTTATAGATATTGGGCATCTGGGAGAAATAAAGATCATGGCAAGAGAGTGAGTGTGACTCTAAATGGGTCCCATTGGTGGCTCCAGCTGTGTTTGTTCCCCTCTGCATTCTCCTTCCTGGTAGATAAACCTCAGCCATGAATTCTTCAGATGTTCTTCCCATCAGGGGATGGATGGACATGACCCACACCTGACTCTGAGGATTCTCAGGTGCCTTTTCTCCTTGAGTGTTAAGAACAGACTTTTAAGGGGAAGTGTGGCAAAACCCTTGCCTGGTTTCGAGTGGAAGCCAATGGGCAAAGAAGGGCAAACAGGAGCTCCAAGGAAAGGTGAAAAAAATTCTTAATTCATTTCTGTAAACCAGGATAGGACTGTGGCTCTGCACAGCCCTGTGATTCCCAGCTTTCTGCCTTGGACATTAGATATTGGATTGTATACTGGGAAGGAATTCCTCCCTGTGAGGGTGGGGAGGCCCTGGCACAGGTTGCCCAGAGAAGCTGTGGCTGCCCCATCCCTGGAAGTGTCCAAGGCCAGGTTGGACAGGGCTTGGAGCAACCTGGGCTAGTGGAAGGTGTCCCTGCCCATGGCAGGGGGTAGGATGAGATGGGCTTTAAGGTCCCTTCCAACACAAAGCATTCTGAGATTCTTGGCAGATAATTTAGTGGCCCAGGTGTCCCAGCCTGCAGACAACCAGTAAGAAACCTTTCTAGTGTTGAAACCATGTGGATCTGGGGAACCAAATCAGTCTTCAGGAAACATTTACCCTTTGCTGGCTGTCCAAGCCTGAACAAAACAGCAGCTCCACTTCCATGACTGTGTACTTCTGCAAAGACCAGGTGAACATCAGGTGGGGGTGTCAAGTACAGCTGCACCATGATTTGCCAAGGAAAAAGGGCTTGGACTGTCCTTCTCTCTGCTTAACATCCAGCCAAGGGACTGGGAGAAGTGGCTTTTAAGGGACACTGAGGATGTCTGTGAAAGAACAGGCTGCATTGGGTGGACTGCCTGCAGAACTGTTTGCTGTTAGATACTCAAAATAGCACAACCCAGGCAGGCTTGGGTTGTAGTGTGGGTCTGATGTCTCTCTTTAGTCAAAGTTCTTCTTCTCTACCCTTCAGATTTTGTGGACCCTCTTTCTGTTGTATGAACACAGAAGATATTGTGCCAAAATCATCCCCAGGGTCTTGGGGTTGTACCACAGATGTTCTGAAACAGCCAGAAGTGCCATGGGTTTTTCCCAGCAGCAAATAAGAACAAAAAGCCAGAAAAGGCTGTTTGTGTGAACAGATTCTGACTCATTAGTAGATTTAAAATCTGGATTAAGGCACCAACTCCAAAATCATTCCTGGTCACCAGGCTCAAAGACATCACAGCATTTGCAGATGGCTTTAATGCTTGGCCCTTTCTAGGGGTTTCTACAGCAAAGTGCAACCAGCCACAGACCTTTCAGCAGAGGCATCAGAGCCCCAAGTGATTTCAAACCCACCACAAATAGATTTCAGCTGCTTTCTCCAAAGAGCTTGCTCAGAATTTGTCACTGCAGGATGTTTTTAGTGGCTGCAGGACAATGCAGAACAAACTTGTCACCATCCCCCAAGAGGGGATCTTATCAAGGAATGTAAATATCTGAGGGGAGGTGTCAGGGGCTGGACCCTGAAGGTGCCAAGCCACGGCACAAGAGGCAACTGGCAGAAACTGAGGACCAGGAAGTTCCACCTGAACATGGGGAAGAACTTCTTTGATGTGCAGTCACCAAGCACCGAACAGGCTGCGCAGAGAGGGGGTGAAGTGTCCCCCCACCGGAGATATCCAAAAGCCATCTGGACACCACCCTGAGTAAGGCACTCCAGGGGATCCTGTTGGGCAGGAAGGTTGGACTGGATGACCTCCTGCGGTCCCTTCCAAACTTTACCACCCCGTGATTCCATGATCTGGACTTTTAGACACCTTTGTGAGGCAGAACTTCATTGTCTCCATCCCTGATACACCACACACCCAAGAGGGCTGCCGAGTATAAATGTGCTCTTGAGTGGGTGGAGAACTGTCTGATGCCACCTGAACTCTCCATTTGTTCCATGTTGGGGTTCTGGAGACCCTTGGGGGGTGTTCATTCTCACAGTGGAGTGTGATGATGTGGAGATGAACTCTGCAAGTGCAGAGAGACAGAGGACACAAAGTCTGGAGCCTCCAGAAACTGAACAGACTAAAAGTGGCTCCACAAAGCAACAAATTCCATAGAAGTAAAACCATGAAATGTGAAAATAAAGCTTAATTCAGTAACAAAAATTGTTGTTAAACTGCTGAGACTTTCCCTGTGCTTTGGGCACTTACTCTACAGTCATCTGAGATACTACATCAAAGGTGGTGAAGCCAGCACTGGCAAAGCTCTCCTTGTACTGGCTCATCTTGATGGCATCCAGCCATTCATCCACAGTGTTGAAGCTGGAATAATCCGGGATTGTGCGGTCCAGGAGGGGGAGGTTCATCCTGGAACACAGAAACGGGGAATGAGCAGATGAAGAGCTACAAACACACCTGTCCCTGCACCCTCCAGCAGCTGGAGGCACCTGGACCAGCATCACTCCCAGTGTGTTATGAACTACCACGCAGACAACACTTTGTTCTGCTGAGGGACCCCAAAATACACCTGGGGGACCCCAAAAGTCCCCAGGGACTCCAAAATACCTCCAAAACACACCTGGAGGACGCAAAAATACACCTGGGAGACCCCAAAATACACATGGGGGATTCCAGCCCTTCTCCCCCCAAACCCATGTGCATGTTCAGGGTGTCAATGGCATTATGGGGGAAAAGGGGTTTTGGAAGAAAAATGGGGGATTTGGGGGAAAAAGTGGAGAATTTTAGGAAGGAAAAGGGTTTTATTAGGAAAAATGGTGAGGTTTATGTAAAAAAAACCCAGTGGTTTTAGGAAAAAATGGGAGGTTTGGGGAAAAAAATGGTGGGTTTGGGAGAAAAAATTTGAGCGTTCTTTGGAAAAATTGTGGGGTTTTGGGAAAAATGGTTTTTTTGGGGAGGGGGGAATTGTGGTGTCTTGAGAAACAAATGGGGTGAAAATGTCTTTATTTGAAAAATATAGGTTTGGGAGGGGGGAAAATAGATTTCTTTTAGGAAAATGTGGGGGTTTTTTAGAAAAAATATGGGGGTTTTGTTGAAAAGGTGTGGGGGTTTTGGAAAAATGTTTTTTTTTGGGAAAAAATCTGTACAGAGCATTAGGATCAGTCTTTCTGGATCAGTTCATAGAGGAAAAGCAAGAGCCATCACAGATGATGAGATGTAGCTCCAAAATCCTGGCTGCACAAGGGGAGAAAGTCCATTCTCATAACAGGAGCAGTGCTTCCAACAAGTTGGGGAATCCCAGCCAGCCCTGGGAAGCATCAAACCCTCTCATGAGGCTGATTTGGCTCCATGGAAGGTTAGTTAGGCTGCACCTCGAGTGCTATGGAGAGTTCTGGGCCCCTCAGTTCAGGAAGGGCATTGAGGGGCTGGAGCAGGTCCAGAGAAGGGCAACGAGGCTGGGGAAGGGTTTGGAGCACAAGTCTCATGAGGAGAGGCTGAGGGAGCTGGGGGGGCTCAGCCTGGAGAAAAGGAGGCTCAGGGGGGACCTTCTGGCTCTCTGTAACTCCCTGACAGGAGGTTGTATCCAGGTGGGGGTCGGGCTCTTCTCCCAGGAACCAGCAGTAGGACAAGAGGGCACAGTCTTAAGCTGTGCCAGGGGAGGTTTAGCTTGGATATTAAGAAGAAATTCTTTACAGAGAGAGTGATTAGACACTGGAATGGGCTGCCCAGGGAGGTGGTGGAGTCACCATTTCTGGAGGTGTTTAAGAAGACACTGGATGTGTCATGGTCTGATAGGTAAAGTGGTGTTGGGTCAAAGGTTGGGCTTGATGATCTCAGAGGTCTTTTCCAACCTGGTTGATTCTGTGATTCTGTGAATGTGAGATTGGACAATCAGAGCAACCACACTCCTCCAGCACCCACATGTACATGAACCCAGGATGCTCCTCTGTGTGCAGAGTCCATGAGCTGTCTGTGTTCACCAGACCCCTCCAAGGGGAGGGACCAGAGTGACCTTGACATCTGCACAGATTGCCAGTCACAGGAATCCCTGTGATTCCGAGCTCTCTGCCCTGGACATCAGATATTTAATTAGATATTAAGGAAGGAATTCTTGGCTGTGAGGGTGGGGAGGCCCTGGTACGGGTTGCCCAGAGAAGCTGTGGCTGCCCCATTCCTGGAAGTGTCCAAGGAGAGGTTGGATGGGGCTTGGAGCAACCTGGGCTAGTGGAAGGTGTCCCTGCCCATAGAAGGAGGGTGGAATGAGATGAGCTTTAAGGTCCCTTCCAACCCAAACTGTTCTGGGATTCTGTGATCTTTCAATGCCCACCCTGTAAAGGACTAAACACAGGCCAAGGTGCCTCTAAAGCAGCTCCTGGAGAGATGCAGTGATGGTGCCCACCAAGACCCAAGGACAGCAGGACTGCACAGAGGAGCCAGAGAACAAGGGGAAGGCAGAGACATGTACCCAGAGGAGAGAGGTGCCATAGCTTTCAGGCTGTTTGGATTTCGGATCATTTTGTCCAAGGTGTTGACAATTTGCCCAAATTTGGGCCTGTGGTTTCGATCCTTCTGCCAACAGTCCAGCATTAGCTGGTGAAGGGCATTTGGGCAATCCATGGGCGGTGGCAGCCGATAGTCCTGCTCAATGGCATTTATCACCTGCAGGAGGGGAAAAAGAGATCAGTGCAGTTGTGAGAAAACCTATTTAATCCACAGTGTTCCCTCTCTTGGATCCTGAAGGTGACTGGCATGACCAGCCCTGCTGCAGCCTGCACTCTCTGGTGCCCTCCAACCCCCTCCCACCACACACTTCACTCCCAGCCCTTGGCATTTCAGTGAGGTGTGTTTCAGCTGGGAGGTGACACCAGCCTTGCTCAGCTGACACCCAGCCTGGCTGGCTGCTCATGGTGGTCAGTCTGATCTGGGGATAGAGACCATCCCTGCCAGGATATGTGACCTCACAGCTCCAGCCACAAGGCAGGTGAGTCAGGGTGATGTGTTTGGACGGGTACCCAGCCCAGCAGCTCACTGGGAGGAGAATGTCCCCATCCAGTGAAGGGCTGTGACCTACACACAGGGAAGCTGCCCCCGTTTTCCTTCCTCCAGTGGTGTTTTCTACTCCTGCCAGCAACCAAGCCCAGCCAAGTGAGAGGGTTGTGCCAGGGGATGCAGCCCAGGCTGCAGATCTGGGCTGGCACAAGGCTTGGGTGTCTCCTCACTGCTCCACACGACCCGGGAAAATGCCTGGTCTTGCAATGTCCAGTGGAAACAGCAGAGGAAAAAGGGCTGGAGGATCTTCTTCAAGGATCTCCCCATATCCCTGTTACTCTGCACCTGCAGCCCTCCATCCTCTCCTGGGTGATGAAGGAGGATGGAGCTGTGCCACCTTCCAGGAACATCTGCTCCTCTCACAGAGGCAAGTGCAGGCAGGATTCTCCTGCCTTTAGGCCATGCACAGCACGGGCACTGTGGAGGAGAAGGAGCCTTGGACACCATAAATAGGCTTGTGTGGCAACAAAACCCAGGAGTGAGGATAAAAAACAGACCTGAGGATACTGCAGAAATCAGGAGCAGCATTTTGAAACGACCAACTCTCTGTGGGAATGAGAGAAAAGGGGAGGAAGAGGGACAGAACTTCCCTCAGGGATCCAGAGGAAGGACCTGGATATCTTTGGCTGTTCTCACCAAAGGATTGAGGCTCCCATGACTTTGTCTGGCTATGTCTTGCACACTTCCAAGGACAGAGATCTATCTGGTGGGATACCCCAGGCCTGTGTCCCCATCCTGGGGAAGGGCTGGACATACCCGTGGAGGTGAATATATTGTTGAGCAGGAAAGCTGCCTAGAGAAAATTAAGGATACTGCAGCTGGGAATGGGAAAGAAGCAGGGAAGGGTTGGTGGGGACAAGGCACTGGAGGTGCTGTGGCAGTAGAAGGCTCCCTCCAAGGGAGGGCAGATGGCCAATCCATGCCAAGCAATCCAGAGTGTGAGGTGGGGGATCTGGCAGGGTTTAAGAAGGATGGTGGCTTCAGGCAGGGAATGCACTGGAAGGTTCTCCAGACACTGCTGTGCGTGGCCAAGGTGCTGGACAGGCTGACCTGAGACATGGGGGCTGGCACCACTGCTGCCAAAATGTGCCAGGTGGGAGGAATCCTCCCTGCCCTTCCCTGCCCTGGTTGGACATGGTGATACCCCACAGGGCTGGTGATGGTCTGACCAGAGGCATCTCCTCTACAATTCCCTGACAGGAGGGTGGACCCAGGTGGGGATTGGTATCTTCTCACAGGTAACAAGCGACAGGACAAGAGGAAACAGTCTCAAGTTGTGCCAGGGGAGGTTTAGATTGGTTATTAGGGAAAAATTCTTCATGGAAAAGTTGTCAAGCATTAGGACAGGGTGTGCAGGGAAGTGGTGGAGTCACCATCCCTGGAAGGGTTCAAAAGGTGTCTGGATCTGGCATTTGGGGACATGGTTTAGTGGTGAACATGGCAGTGCTGGGTTGATGGTTGGACTCCATGACCTTAGAGCTCTTTTCCAACTTCCATGATCCCATGACTTTGTGCAGCTCTTGGCTTTGTGCTTTGTGCAGCTCTTGGCTCCTGCTCAGGGATTCTCCCAGAAGGTGCAAGTTGACCCCTCTCCCAGCTCTACATCTACCCAAGACAGAGGGGAGGGGAGGCACAGGGGGCACAGGGCTGGGCAGCAGCATCACACAAGGACCAAGTGTTCGTCTCTGGCACGGACTGAGCACTTTCCGGACGAGCTGCCTGCTGTGCTGCCACCAGACACGTGCAGAGGCAGCACAGGCTGCTCTTTCCATCTCCTCTCCCATCCCATGAGGCAGCACAGGCTGCAGTCTCCATCTCCTCTCCCCCCGCCTCCCCAGGCGCTCACACCCCAGGGTCAGGAGGCTAATCTGCACCCGCCACGCACCCTCAGCGGGGAGGATCAGCTGGGTTTAAGTGGTGACAGCTTCTGGGCCACCATGTCACCATGGCCTGCAGCAGAGAAAGGGGGAGAAGGGGCTGGGGACGGGAGACACGCAGCAGGAGATGCCAAGGAGGCAGGAACGGGCTCTGCCATCCCCGGCGGGCGGAACGGTGCCGATGCAGTGCTGGGGTTGTGGCAGGAGAAACCTTGGAGGGAAGGGGTCCAGGGAGGAGAAATTCTTTGCAGAGAGAGTGATCAGACACTGGAATGGGCTGCCCAGGTAGGGGGTGGAGCCACTGTCCCTGGAGGTGTTTAAGAAGACACTATATGTGGCATCAGTGTAGGCAAGGTGGTGTTGGGTCAAAGGTTGGACTTGAAGATCTCAGAGGTGTTTTCCAACGTGGCTGATTCTGTGGAGTACAAGGGAGAGGGAAGGCAGAGGGCTACAGGTGCAGTGACACCTGGCTGCAGGAAATGCTTGAAACTGAGGTGACAGTGAAGCCTTAACAGGAAGGGAATTGTCCCTGCTGAGAGGGCCAGACCCCCAGCTCCCCTCTCTCTGCCTTGAAGAACTGATGCAAAGATTTTTCTCCTATGGCAGGGGCTTGGGCAAGGCTGTGAACAAAGTTTACTCAGGTATCATCTACCTCCTCCAGGCTTAGGGACTCACAGTTTCCCACCAGGCACTAAGGAGGGTGTGGTTCCACCCTGGAGAAACTTGACGTGGCCTGGATGGAGATCCACTGACATGGAAAAGGTCTGATCTGCCACAGGGGCAGGAGGAGAGGCAGGAGTCAGGTGGGAGCCTGGCTCTCACTCTCCCTCTCTAAGGCAAGGCTGGTTTAGGAGCCCACAGGATGATGGAGCTGGAGATGTGAGTCTGAAGGCTTCCTATGGACTGCCCAGAGGCAGCTCTGAGACACGCTGGAAGCCAGGTAGATGCTGGCACAGGCAGGTGTGCAAGGCTCAGACTTGCAGCAGAAGGGGAGGACAAGCCTTGGGCTTACCAAGGGTCCACCTTGGCATTAGATCCTGAGGGTTCATGAGGCAGAGAAGGGCAAGAAGAAAGGCAGCTCTTCAGAGACGGTGTTAAAAGAGACCTTCTGGACCCACATGGGCAAGTGCAGCATCCTCATGGCTCTCACTGCCACCAGACAGGTGGGCTTTGACTGCCCAGGGACCAGGAGAACAGGGAGAATGGCATTGCTGTGGTATTGCTATTGCTGCAGCCACAGGTCACCCTTGCATGGAGGCAAGGAAACTGTCCCCCTGGGAGGAAGGAGTGCACACAAATGCTCCAATTCAAGAGAAGAGTCATAAAGTATTTCAAAAATACTGAAATACCTTGCAGGTTTGGTTTTTAGCTGCACATAAATTGCTTGGCTTCTTATAGACCACAGTCCAAGTTTGCCAGGGGGGTTTAATAACCATCTAGTGGAAGATGCCCCTGACCATGGAAGAGGGTTGGACAAGGTGATCTTTAGAGGTCTCTTCCTTCCCAAACCATTCTTGTCTCTGTAGCAGACTCCCATGGAATGCCTGTGATCCCTGCAGATGGAGCTCTGCTTACTGCTCCAGGAGCTCTCAGCTCAGTGACATTTCTTTTTCCACCCACCTGGTTCCTTTACCTTCTCAGCACCTGCCCAGCACCTGCTCACCTCAACCCTGTCCTGCTGCAGTAGGTGCTGAGCAGTCCCCAACCTCTGCCACAGCAGCACGAGGCGACCAGACCAAATCCCAAAATTATCCCCATTACTTCTTCCAAAGGTGTCGACCTTGGGCACATCTCCCTCAACAGAGAAGGCTCTGGCCATGCCACAGGCTGTAGCCACACTTTCGCCTTGCAGTGCCCCCAATTTCAGCATTTCTGCCCCCCTGGTTTCTTAACTCACATCTTGGTTGGTCATGTCCCAGTAGGGCCGCTCTCCGTAGGACATCACCTCCCACATGACAATTCCATAGCTCCACACGTCACTGGCTGAGGTGAATTTGCGGTACTGGATGGCCTCGGGTGCTGTCCATCGGATGGGGATCTTCCCACCCTGCAGGGAGAAAACAGAGGGTGGGAACAGAAGGAGCAAGAGCAACTGAAAACATGAGTGTCCATAATGTTTGCCTGTAATATCCTGGTAAAACCCCAGAAGGAAGAGACCACAGGACTATCTCTCATGCTGCTTCAGGATGGATGGGGATTGTCCAGCCAAGCTGGGAAGCCTTCAGTGATGATGGTTCTCCCCATTTGGTGACCTGTCCCACCACTCTCCTGAGGATGGAGCTTTTCCTGTTATTCCCCTTGAACCTCACAAGCCATATTTTTGCCTGTTACTCCTTATTATATCATCTGGTGCCACTGCACAAAAGTCTGTCTTTTTCCTCCAGGTCACTTAGAGGGTTCCCTCAGCCTCCTCTTCATCACATTAAACAAGACCAGCTCCTTCCACCTGCCTCCTGCTGCAGTTTTCCTCGGCATGGAAAAATGCCCATGGTGCTAGTAGTGACTTTGGTAGAAAAATTAAGGTCTAGGAATACAGGAAAATCCAAACTGATCTCCCTCCATCCTTTTGCTGTCACCTCTCTACCTCCAGAGCAGGATATATGGAATTAGAACACCTTCCTCTTCAGCCTTCTACAGCTGTTGACTCCTTGAAGTCAATGGTACATCATTTTTGAGCTGGAGTCCTCGTATCTCAGTCTGTTTGTGGATATACATGATCCAGCAGGATCTGTTTCTGGAGACCAGGATGGAGTGAACAGCTTCTGCTGGGTCACTGGTGGGAAATGGGATGGACTGGGTGGGCACTGGGGGCTCTGTCATGCAGCTCTGGAGAAATGAGGGCTCTCCACTCCCCACACAGGGGAGTCAACCCCTGAAGAACACAGGAGTGGCACACACAGAGCCATGCTCTGCTCAAGCCCTTCCATCCTCCTGATTTCCCTCCAGGAGCTTTGGGCTTGAGCCATTCACTCAAGGGACCTTCTGAAGGGAAATTCTTCCCCTGTGCTGAAAACTAAGCAAAACTGTCTATGTTTTGTGGCTGGGAGAAGATTAAAGAACATTATGTTTTGTCAATTAATAACTGGTATGTGTTATTAAGGGTCTCCTAGGACTTCCTAGGACTCAGCCCCAGTACATGCCAGAATAATGAAGACAGATAATGTTCCTTAATCTTCTCACAGCCACAGATCTCAGGCAAAATATTCTGTTTTCCACAAGAGGGGAAGACCAAGCATTCCCCACCAAGCATGATGTCCCCTCCATCAGGCAGACTCTTGACAGAGCTCATGGCAAGCAGTGGGTTTAAAAAATATATAAAAGAGAGGTACTAAAGTAGAAATTACAGACTTTGGAGGTTCTTTGTAGAGGAATTCACTTCAGTGAGACCTCCCATGTCTGTGGTGATCTGACCCAGGGCTTCAGCCATGAACCTCCCATGCCACAGCTTGTGGCTGTTGCCCACCCTTAGGCACGAGGGATGATGACAATAAAACCCACTTGTGCATCCCAGGACAGGGATTTTGCAGAGGAAGATCCTCCTAGTTCTCTGATGCAGCAGGTGCACATATTCTGTCACTGTAGATAATCTATGTCCTGCCACAGTGCCCACAGTCCAAGATGAATAAATTAGGGATGACAAATTTATTATTAGAGAGAAAAGCTACAGGCACAATAAGAGGGATAGAGAACAGCAATAAATACCATGTGTTTACTTAACAAAGGGAAAGTTAATTGGCTCTGAGGAACATGTTATGAAAAATAAATGTTATTAGTGTTTCTAAGTCTGTGTAAGATGGAAGAGTTGATGTTTGAAGCTACACAAGTTCAGACAAAAATAAACCCCCACATTTTTGGTGTTTGTTTGGTATTCAGCTGCTGATACAATTCACTAAGAGCTATGCCAGGCAGCTTCAAAAGACCCAGGAGGGATGATTTCCTACAGCAATACCAACGCTTATTTCCAGGAATTCTTGTCTTAGGCATTGATCCTGTTGCACTGTTCCAGAGCCATGCTGTGTGATATTTATGAGGAGTCCTGGCTACAACCTCACTGAGCAACAAGTCTTCAAACAATCCTTTGGTCCCAATGAACGTTCTGTAGCCTGAGACCTTGGTGGCACTTGTGTCACTGGCACTGTGGGTGTTCCTGGGAAGTTGTTACATGTTCATGAAGTCATTTCTAGGAATGTTTCTGTCTAATTTATACAGATTCTCTGGAGGATCAGTATCTAGTACTGCTGGGATGAATGCCCAGCATGCATCCACACTTCAGTCTGTCATTCCTGGGGCTGAGCCTGTGACATGACATGGAGAAGGATGACAGATTCCTGGACAGCAGGATGATGGATTCCTGGACAGCAGGGCAGCACAACTGGACAGTGATGACAAAAAAACCCAGACTTGCTGCCCTGGCAACAAATCTGTCAGGGCAGCATTTCAAAGGACCCCAGCTGGACCCCACTGAGCGGGTATAGTGCATGATCCCAACCAAGGGCTTTACCAGGGATATATATGTTTGGAAGAAGGCTCAGCTACTCCCAGGAATGACAGGACCTTGCAGGAGAGAATCTTCTTCCATTTATTTCATTGGTCTTTCCCACCTGGGACCTCATTTCCACTGCTGAAACCCTGAAAAAACGACCTCCCTCTTTCCCTCTCCAACCCCTTCCTTCACCCTCCCACCGTCCCTCCCTCTGGAAGGGCAGCGTTACCAGGGCACTGGTGTAGGTGGGATCAGAGGTGTCGTCCTCCAGGAAGCGGGAGAGGCCAAAGTCAGACACTTTGCAGACCAGGTTGCTGTTGACCAGGATGTTTCTGGCAGCCAGGTCCCGGTGCACGTAGTTCATGTCCGCCAGGTACTTCATGCCCGCGGCGATGCCCCTCAGCATCCCCACCAGCTGGATCACCGTGAACTGCCCGTCGTTTTGCTTGGGGAACAGAGGGGGGAGACCACGTGAGAGGAGCAAATTCACAGCCTGGCACGGTCAGGCAAACAGCCAGGAGTGTCTTTGCACGCTCATGGCGAGACACAGCTCTGCCACGAGTAAGTACATCCCCTCCAAAGGGGAGTGGAGAGCTCACAGGGGCTGCAATTCACCCCCACTCACCCCAAGGGCATCACCATGGTGGCTGCTGGCACCCAAAGGTGCACCCACCTTGCACAGGAGGGCTCAGAAGGGACCATCTATTCCTGTTATCCCCCTTCAACAGTCAATTTTCCACTTCAAGCTCACAAGTAGAAATACTTGGACAGAGCAGCTGGAGGTGAAGTCCTGCTGTCTTAAAGCTCTGTCAGACTGTCCCTCTGTGCCAGTTTGTACAGGCACCTGTGGGTGTGCAGGAGGGCACAGCCTCTCCCTAGGATGAGACATGTAACAGGTGACAGCCCTGGTGGCACCTCCACCTCTGTTCCCAAACCACAGACCTCTGGACTATGCAGCAGCTGCTCCAGGGGACACTGGGCAGGGAAGGGCACTGGGAAGGGAACCTTCCCCCCAGTCCTCCTCCTCTGTCCCAGCACAGTTTCTGGAGCTGCCCACTCCCAGGATCCTGTACCCGCAGGAAGGAGTCCAGGGAGCCGTTCTCCATGAACTCAGTGATGATCATGACTGGAGAGCTCTTGGTCACCACGCCCTCCAGGTGGATGACATTGGGGTGGTCAAACTGGCCCATGATGCTGGCCTCGCTCAGGAAGTCCCGTCTCTGCTTCTCCGTGTAACCAGACTTGAGGGTCTTGATGGCCACAAAGATCTCCCTCTTGCCAGGAAGTTTGAGATGCCCACTGCACACCTCACCAAACTCCCCTGTGGACAGACAGGTAGGGCTTGTCAGCTTCCCACAAGCTCCCACTGGTCCAGCCCTGTCTGCCCTGCACGTCCCTGAGCTGCCACCCACCACTTGATCTCTGCTTCCTCCCTCCTCCACCCCAAGGACCCCTTTTCAGGTGGACTCATCACTGTGAGGAGCACTGAATATGGGACTATTTGCACATGGGAACTGGGTGTTCATGTTTCTCCAGCACTGGACCCTGCTGCTCCTTTCTAGTCCAGGCTGGGGCTAAGTAAGACCTTAGTGACACCAGACTTCCCAGTGCAGGTAAGGCTAAATCCTCATCTGATCCTGGGAGCACGAGGGAGCCTTTGGTGCTGAGGGGAGCCAGCCATTCCCAGGTCACCTACCTGCCCCAATCACCTGCTCGATTTTGACACAAGAGATATCGATTTCTTTTGCAAACTCCCTGACAGCCTCATTGGGATCTTCGTAGGTGAAGGGATCGATATAGATCTTCATCCCTGGAGTCACTGCACAAAGGTGAGGAGAGAGTCAGACAGGTGGATGCAACTGGAACAACAGATTGCTGGCATCAAGGAAAAGAGAAACTTGTTTGCTTGAGGGTCTTTCTGCCTCAGCAAGTTGCACAATCAAGGGCACAAAGCAGAAACGGAGAAACAGTTTGAGAAGGAACATGGACCGTTAAAGCTGGATTTAATGAATATCAGTTCACAAATCACTGTTGGGGTAGTGGGGGGATATGTTGTGAGCTCAGAGTGCAAACTGCAGACTGACTCCTCCACGAGAAGTCTGTGACCCTTCCAGGGGCAGTGCAAGCAGAATGGACAGTCCAGTCTGTTCTCCTGACAGGTAACCCAAGGCTGGGTTTCCTCTTGGGAGCCCCAAAATGGCCAAGACAAGCTGTGGAGGACACAAGGAAAATTGCAAGCACCAAGTTCTTCCTGCTGGGCAGAGCAGAGGACACAGTGACATGTCCTGGGAAAGGCAATGGCCATGGGACATGGTGAGGCTGGACTGCTGCTGCCACATCCCACACTACCTGTGGGACAGCTCTTACCTATGGGTCTCCTCTTTCTATACCCATTTTCTGGCCTCTGGCTCACTCCAAAATGGGGGTTATATGGAGAGCAGAGCTCACAGCTCACTAAACAAGAAGCCCAACACAGCACCAGAGTATGAGTCCTAACTCCAGGATGCTGCTTGGATTCAGGGGGGTTCTGCAATGCTCACAGGCTACCCAGGCCTTGGCAATTTGCTGTAGTCTCCCCACAGCAATCACTGCTGGGGAGTGAGCAGGGACTGAGCCTTGGACAGCTGTGTTGAGTGTGCAAGTGGTTAAAAGGCACCTCAGGCCCTTTATCAGCTCATGTGCATCCCGTGGCACCGAGTGGCACAGGCATAGCCATTAATGCCACCCCAGCCTGGAGCTGTCACGTCCCACACCAGGCCCAGGAGAATGTGTGAATGTGTGTTTACAGCCTGGACTGACAAAAACACCTGAGAGCTGCATTTTCATAATCTCTCCTGAAAAGTGTGGTTTCTCCTGGTAAGGGATAGCGAGGCAGCCAGCACAGGCTGCTGGGCCACAGGGCTGCAGCTCAGAGCTCTGCCTTTTGGGAGGTGTTTTCCCACATAAATGAGAAGCAACAGTGAGTCCTGAGCAGAAACACTACTGGTGTTTTTCATGCTCTGAGCAAGGTCTGGATTTGTACAGGAAAAGGTATTAAAAGGGCAGAAATGCTGAAGCTACAGGTAGAACACAAGGAAGATAACAACTGAGACTGGAATAAAGCAAGATTAGAGCCACGTATCTCTAGTGAGGGAGGAGAAAGGAATTTCAGGGACATGCAGGTAGGGATTAATCATAGAATCGTGGAATGGCTTGGGTTGGAAGGGATCTTAAACGACCTCATCTCGTTCCACCCCCTGCCATGGGCAGAGACATCTTTCACTGTCTCAGGTTTCTCCCAGCCCTGTCCAACCTGGCCTTGGATGGGGGAAGGAGGATGCACTGAGGTGAGGCAAAGGGTGTGCAGTGAGGCTGGGAGCAGGAATGCTGGATTGAGGGAGTGCCTTGCACTGGGATGCTGGAAGAGGGAGGCTGCAAGAGAGGGCATGTTAGGTATTGTATTATATACCTATACGTAGATATAACTCCTATCTACTGGGAATGTGGGAGCACTGGGATAGGCTCTAGCAAAGGTGTGTGGCCTCCTGCAGAAGGACAGCACTCTGCAGGAGAGGGACAGGCCAGGGAAGGGGTCTCACTGCTGCCCAGCAGATGGGCAAAGCTGAGGAGTCGAAGGAGCAAGACACGGTGTGGTGGCAGGAGCTGCAGCACAGAAGAGGGTGAGGCTTCAGGGGGTGTGTTGGATGTCACAGGGGTTTGCAGAGCACGCCCAGGGGTTGGCTCTGGCCAGCACACAGGGCTGGGGAGCAGGGCAGGGATCAGGGCAGGGATCAGGGGCTGGGGGTGGGGGGGATGCTCCTGCCCACACATGCACACACCAGGAGGCCCCTGAGCCCCCCCAAAAAACCAAGGAATGAGTGAACAGGAACACAAACCGAAGAGCGAGCGGCCGCCCAGGGCGGGCGGGGACCCTCGGTACGTACTGTGGCCACTGGTATAGTGCTGCAGCTTGTCGGTGTACTCGGAGTCCGCGCGCTCAAAGCCCCTTCTTCTGGAAAGGAAGGGAGACCTGAGCACAGCATGGGCCCTTCCCACCCCCGTCCCCTGCCACCCTGGTCCCCAGGGACCACCTCCTGCCCGGCCCTGGTGTGCTCAGAGGACCTACCTGTTGCACACAATGCCGATGACGACCACGGCGATGAGGAACACCAGCCCCGCCGCCGAGGAGCCGATGATGAGCGGCAGCTTCTCCTGGACGCTGGTCTGGTACTCAGCTGGTACACAAAGAAGAGGGGGTGGGTTAATGTGTCGTCCCTCGCAAGTTCATCAAAGTCAGAGCAAAAAGTCCACATCTGCATGGCTGTTGCTGCCTTTGGTCCGGGACAGGTGGTGCTGTCTCGGGCCTGGGATGTGCCCCAGTGGGCAGGTTGGATGGAGCTACCCCTTTTGGGAGGAAGGTTTAGTCCCGTGGATACGTGCTGTGCCTCGTCCTTGGCCTCAGGGCTGGAAAACTGGCTTGGCCTGTTTTATTTAGCAGCACAAATTTAGAAAATTAAGAGCTGGCTCTGCATTTGTCATCACCAGCTGTGCACATAGAAGACATAAAGTTTGCTTCCCCTAACTCCAGCTAAGCAGAGGCATCCCCATGGCAGGAAAGCTGGGCAGAAATCACACCAAACTATGGGATTGTCTTCATGGACCACCATGGCCAAGCCTCTCTCCAGGTCTTGAATAAATGCACGTGATTTCTCAACACACCCTTGAAGGGGCTGACAGCAAGGGGATCAGCACTGCTGCCAGTGCATCTCCATGGCTTTCTGGACCCTGTGTCACCTTTACCCAGAGGTGACAGACTCACCTTCAGTCATGGTCTGGAAGTACATCTTCCCACTGTAGCGGCCGTACCCGGCCACAGTCCGTGCCCGCACCTGGAACACGTAGATGGTGCCAGCTTTGAGGTTCTGCACTGCTACAGTGTTGGTGGGGCTTTTCACTGTGGTTGAGTTCAACTCGCTCAGGTCCTGCCAAGAAAATACAAACCCGCCATCAGAAAAATCAGTTCAGAACTGGGCGCTGTGTTTCTGGGAGGAGGAAGGGCAGGAGACCAGGGTGGTGTGGGCAGAGAGGCCACCCCAGGAGAACAAACAGGTCCTTCCTCCTGGCAGGGAGACACAGAAGCAGGGATGTGAGTATGGATATCCCTGGACTATCTCAGGAAAGGCTCTAAAGGAGGTTTTAGCTAGAAAACTGGAGTTGTTGCTCCAAGCCTTGAACTCAGTGGGGATGGGAACTGCTTCCCTCTTCTGTGCACACTTTCTCTTAGTACTGACCTCCTTCCTCACCCCCTCCTCCTGTGCCTGATCCAGCCTCAGCACCCTCTCCATTTGCTCTTCACCACCTCCCTTCACCTGTGCTGGAGGCAAAGCCCACCTGAACACCGGGTTTTGTACCTTGGGAGAAGTATTTGGATTGTTACCACCCAGGGCCTGCTTCTCCAGGGGCCATGGCCAAGTTACCAAAGCTGGGGGACCCAAGAGCATATTTAAAAGTGATAATGAGACTATTTCCAAACTTTTATCCTGCCCCTTGTCTGCTGTTCTTCTAGCTGAGGACTGGAGCAGTCACACCATAATATTCAGATGGCATTGACTCGTGTTGGTGATGGATCCATCAGGAATTATGCCCTCAGCTGAGGATCCAGAAGCACTGGTGGACAGGCAGGATCTCCTTGTACAAGATAACAGGCAGTCCCTGTCCCCCCCAGTGACACAGAGAAACCGGACAGCAGAGGAGGATGGAACCACATTCAGAGAGCCTTGAAGGTGGTCAGAGCAAGGTGGCTGGAAGCCTGGCAGGCATGAAGTCCCAGAAGTCAGAGCAAAGCAGTAATCTCTGCAAAGAGGGCAATGCTTCTGGAAAACAGGGAGATTTTAGGAAAGCCAAGCTGTGGGCATGAGCCCTGATTTTTGAACCCAATGTCTGTGGTGATGTTGAAGGTGCTCATCCTTCCTGGCAGCACCTCGGATCTGGCAGGTCAGGCTGCCTTGGCAGGATCACTGGTAAAACAGAGCAGCGGCTGACAGTTCAAAATCTGAGTTGGCAAGTTTACAGACGAGTCCCCTGAGATCTGTTAACTTCAAGTCACTGCAAAAGGCTCAGCAAGCCCAAGGACCCCCCACCCTGCACCCTCTCCACTGAGGAGGGGTAACCTCAGGAGATACTGGCAGAAAGTCAGACACGAGGTTTGTGGGACCCCATAAGTGGAAATGAGGGTGTGATCAAGGGTATTGCCTGTGTCCCAGTTCTGAAGTGTCACTGGGGCAGCAGGGAGGGATTTCTGCTTGTCCCATGGGAATGTGAGGTCAGAGTAAAACTCCCAGCGAGGAGAGAGCATCTGCTCCTCCTCACCAACTGCTGCAGTGGACTGCTGAAGGACAGAGGGTAATGAAGGGGCAATTAGGAAGAAGGAAGGTCCCACAGAATCACAGAATCAAGGTTGGAAAAGACCTCTGAGATCATTGAGTCCAACCTGTGACCAATCCCCACCTTGTCCCCCAGCCCAGAGCACTGAGTGCCACATCCAGGCATTCCTTGGACACCTCCAGGGATGGGGACTCTACCACCTCCCTGGGCAGCCCCTTCCAAAGCCTGACAGCCCTTTCAGTGAAGAAATTCCTCCTGATGGCTAACCTGATCCTCCCCTGGCACTGCCTGAGATTATGTCCTCTTGTCCTGTTGCTTGTTACCTGGAAGAAGAGACTGATCCCCACCTGGGTCCACCCTCCTGCCAGGGAGTTGCAGAGAGTGATCTTATGATCATAGAATCATGACATAGTCTGGGTTGGATGGGGCTTGGAGCAACCTGGCCTAGTGGAAGGTGTCCCTGCCCTTGGCAGGGGTTGAAACAAGATGAGCTTCAAGGTCCTTTCCAACCCAAACCATTCTATGATTTCACAAAACACCCGAGAGACCTCCACTATTAACAGTTTTCTCTTCTAAAAAACTACATCACTTTTATCCATCTGGATCTGGTGCTGAAGGTTCCTGGTTATCACCAGGGTGTTTGGGAATCAGACTAATGACAAAGAAAAGCTCAAGTACAAATACACACAGATCAAGGGAAGATGAGGGCACAGTAAACCCATGGCCTCGTTTGTCTGATCAGGCCTCAGCACTCCCTTGGACCTCTCCCAGGCAGGCCAGGAGAGAAATAGGTCAGGAAATGTTTACAGTTTGAGAGCTCAAGGGCTTGGATCAATCCTCCCAGGCCCTTGGACGGCACTAACAACATGGTAGTTTAAAAATCATTTCATCCAACTCTTCTGAAGAACCTCATGCCTGCTCCTGGAGGACTTTAAATTGAATGTAAAGGGGCAGCCTACAAGCTGGTTGATAGCCTGGGGAATTTATGTGTGCCTGTCTGAGGAAGAGGTGCTCGTGACCGGGCTCTCCTTTAATCCCAGACCACAAGGAAAAAGCATTTACACCTCTCCACCTTCCCTTATCAAACCTATTCTTTCTCCTTGGCATCACCTCTCCAGAACCTGTACATTCACCTCAAACACTTCTTTCGTCCCTCTGGGCTTCTCCAGCACGTCCAGGGCAACCAAGGTGGTTCAAAATCCAAGTTGTTTTGTTGCAGAGATTTGTGGTGTTTGTTTTTTTTCCTGCTGATTTTGGTTTGTGTTTGTAATTCCCAATTCAAAATAACACACTTCTTTCCTCTTAGGTTTGATTTTGAGTCCTCATCTGGTTCCCCTTCCCACGAGTCAAACTGAAGCTGAAACCAAAGTCTGATCAACAGAGAAAGAGTTTCTTGAAATCCTTTCAAGTAGGCTGTGAAACACCAAAAGGACTTGCAAAAACTGCTTCCAAAATGTCACATTTAAAAAAAAATAAAAAATAAAAAAGCCAAGGAAACATGTCAACTGGCTTAATTTGGCAGAGAGCTCCTGTGTGCACGAACAGCCCAATCTGCCATGACCAGACCATCACACACAGCTGAACTTCAGCCCTCATGGCATGGGGGATGCTCAGGTGTGGGGAGAGGGTCCTGCCAGCCACTCTGGAGGTGGATCTGTGGGGGCTGCAGAGCCTGGACTCTCATGGGGCTTCACATCTCGAGAGCATTCCTCCTCTCAGCCAAGTATCCAGTCGTGTGGGGCAAGGGGAAATGGCCTCAAGCTGTGCCAGGGGAAGTTGGGGTTGGATATTAGGAAAAATTTCTTCATGGAAAGGGTGGTCAGGCATTGGCACGGGCTGCCCAGGGCAGTGGTGGAGACACCAGTCATGAAATTGTTCAATAAAACAAGTAGATGTTGCACTTGGCAACATGGTTTAGTGGGCATCGGGGTGAAGGTAGGACTTAATGATCTTGGAGGTCTTTTCCAACCTTAAATATTCTCTGATTCCATGATACTAAGTGCTAAGAGTGTTTGGATGCCTCTCACAAGAAAACTGAGTCCTAGACAGTGGACAGTCCAGGGCAGTGGACCGGCCCAGTGTGGGCCCCAGGCAGGGACTGGGAATGCAGGAAAGCTACCCCAGGTCTCCCTGGCAAGGCTTCCTCTTCATCTTCTTGATCTCACAGTTTTTCCCGGGCAGAGCCCACTCCAAGGATTTGGGCAGCATGAAGGGCCATCCCAGCTCTTGCTCCATCCTGGGCACAGGTGGGAAATGCCAGGCAGCAGCTTTGGCTCCGAGCTCAGGGATTCTGGTGTCCAGCACTGCAGGATGGAATCGAAACACTCGGAGAATCATGGAATGGTTTGGGTTGGAAGGGACCTTAAAGACCATCTCATTGCACCTCCCTGAAGTCCCCTGAGCCAGCCCAGGAGCAGCACTTCCAGCATCCTTGGTCCAAGCCCTGAGGACACCCCACCCTGGGGCTGTTGGGCTCTGACCAGAAGCTCCCGGGCACCACAAGGGCTCTACTCCCACCTCCAGCTCCAGCTGGCACAGGTCACCTCTCCCAGCCAGCCCAGGAGACATCAAAGGGCTGCTTTGCCTCCTAAACTATTACACTGGTGACCAAACTGGGCTGAATGTCTTCAAACAACTACAAAATGAGCATAATCAAGCCCAATCATTTTGCATAACGAGGAGAGCTGATTACCCTTTGCAGGGCTTGACACCACAGTGGGTCTCCAGTTCCCACACTCCGGGATGAGTTTGGCAACCTTGGCCAAAAATTGCTCCGCCCTTTCTACGTGAAGACAACACACACTTCTTTTAATAAGACAAATGTTGGCAGGTAACCTCTTGGAAGTGGAAAAAAGCCACATTAAAAAACACAGAGAGCAGCCACGTCAGGCAGGGTTTGCAAAATGACCTGCACTGATTCGCTCCAACTCCACGTGAAAGCAACTCGTAATGTTGCCTTTGTACAGGCACCTTTAATAGCACCTAAGAATAGCAATGTTATAAATAATCTGTGAAAGGGAAACAAAAATATATCTTTGTTTCAGGTATTGTGAGCGGCTCTATTCAGTCAATGCTAAAATAATTTCTTCCAATTTTTTTTTAATTTAATTTATGTCTTTATGTAGAAGAGAATCGGTTCAAAATGAAGAGCCAAGGTGCTTTTTATACAAAATGTGTGTGCTGCTATTCGACATTGGATCTGTTTTCATGAAAATAAAACATAATTTTCTACTGGGGAAAAAAAAAAAATTCCACTAGAAACAACCTAACCAGCTCCAGAGATCTTTGCTGAGCATTCAGAAGCACGAGGGACAGTTTGCAGTGAAATATTTGGAAGGAATTCACCTCTGCAGAGACTGGCAGTGGACTGAGAACACACCTGGGGTGTATCACACACCCCATCCAACTGCAAGATTGATGGGAAATAGGGGAAGAGCACAGCAGAGCCAAAGCCCTGCATTTTGGGAGTGTTCCCAGGCATCCAGTAAATGGCTTTCAATTGCAAAACTCAGCCCTGCAGTGGTCGGACTAACCTGGGATTTAGGGATTAACCTCTGGCCCAGCAGCCCGGGCAGGAC
This sequence comes from Neopelma chrysocephalum, assembly GCF_003984885.1. Taxonomy (NCBI): domain Eukaryota; kingdom Metazoa; phylum Chordata; class Aves; order Passeriformes; family Pipridae; genus Neopelma; species Neopelma chrysocephalum. The sequence goes on from NW_020897862.1 coordinate 218,029, forward strand.
AGAGTGTCCTTGTGTACATACACACACCCCTTGCCTGGGGAGGAGTCACAGCCCTGCTGTTCTTCAACCAAAGAAACAGAAAAAAAAGGTACCATGAGGTTTAGATGATTCTGCCCCTCTGCTCTGCTCAGGTGAGACCCCCCTGCAGAGCTGCCTCCAGCCCTGGGGGCCCAGCACAGGAAGGACGTGGAGCTGCTGAAGAGAGTCCAGAGGAGGCCACGGAGATGCTCCAAGGGCTGCAGCCCTTCTGCTCTGGAGCCAGGCTGGGAGAGCTGGGGATGGTCCAATGGAGAAGGGAAACTCCAGGGAGACCTGAGAGCCCCTTCCAGGGCCGAAAGGGGCTCCAGGAGAGCTGGAGAGGGACTTGGGACAAGGGATGGAGGGACAGGACAAGGGGGAATGGCTTCCCACTGCCAGAGGGCAGGGTTAGATGAGATATTGGGAAGAAATCCTTCCCTGTGAGAGTGGGGAGGCCCTGGCACAGGTTGCCCAGAGAAGCTGTGGCTGCCCCATCCCTGGGAGTTCAGGTTGGATAGGGCTTGGAGCAACCTGGGATAGTTGGAAGTGTCCCTGCCCAAGGCAGGGGGTGGGATGAGATGAGCTTTAAGGTCCCTCCAACCTCATTCTGGGATGATTCCATAACTCTATGAAATACCAGGACAGAGAGCACCCAGCATGTGGGGCTGCTTGTGTTGTCCTCTGTGCTCTCTCCCTGATGCCTGAGAGTGGCTTGGGCCACTTGTCCCTATCATCACACAGTGCCCTAAGCTCTGACAACACTCACCTTGTGGCTGCCTGCAAAGACCGACCATCACCAGCAGCACAATGTTATAGACAAAAATTCCCTTTATTTACAGCCTCCCCCATAAAACAGAGGGGAGAGGGATGAAAGAAAGAGGGTGAGAGATTAAGAGAAAGTAAGAGGAGGAGAATGAACTCCTTGAGATGTTCAGCTTCTACATTGAGGGTCCCCAGGGAACAGATCCCTCTTGCTTTCCAGATCTGTCTTGTTATCTACTCATCCATCTTGCCACATATTCTGGGATCATTTCCAAGGGTCAAATAAATGGCTGTGATTTATGCAATATAGGTCAGGACCTATTTAACAGCTTACAAAGGAGCACCCCCTCCTCCCTGTTCTCCCTCTGGCTCTTGGTGATGAGAAAATAGGTCACAGGCAGGCAGTGGGGGGGATTAATCATTTCTTCCGGCAACTGCTGGGAAAAATATTTTCAGTTCCATTTAATCATAAAGCTTTTTAATTAGTTAGTTTGCAATTTATAACGTATAGTTTATAAGCTCTTGTGTAAGGGGGCAGATTCCTGAAAGGAGAAATCTCCTGCTCCCCACCTCCCCTGGGTCGCACGGATGGAGTTCACCAGCAGAGCCTGGAAGGTCCTGGGATTAACACCTACGTGGTCTTCAGGTCTCTAAGCAGCCACACAACTCCAGCCCCATGGGATGGACACCCTGGCATAGTCCAGACTGAAATCCCTCTGCTCTTCTGAGTAGGGAGATGGTGGAAGGGGCACGTTCCTCTGGGATGAAAGAGCCAGAGCTGCAGGACCCCTTCACACCGACCCCATCGTGCAGTGTGGACCCTCCATGGGAGCATGGGGCAGGTTCTCCCTGGTACAGCACCGAGGTTCAGGATGCTAAACACATGCCAAACTCACCTTTGGTGCAAATGCATCTAGGGACAGCATTCCATAAAACCTCCAAGATGGGACACCCAAAAAGTGTGCTCTGGCTCTGGACTGGATATTCCCACCAATCCCCATTCTTCCAGTACAGGGAAGAGAAAAATCAGACTCTTGGCTACCCAACTCTCCCTGCAGTGGGTCCACCTGCCCCAAGTGCTGTGGAGGTGAAGGGAGAAACTCCTCCTGAATGACCAGCAGATTTTCCACACTTGGGTCACTGGGACTGGAGTCTGGAGGGCTGATGGCCACTGCCACCCACATGGCCAAGCGCAGCAAGAGAAGTAACCTGCTGATCAGCCCAGTGCTGTAGCAGAGCTCTGTACCCCCTCCTCTCCCCAAAAGCTGTGGGTGATCCCTGTGGTACCTTCTCGTAATACTGCAGCTCGTAGTCCAGGATGACTCCGTTGGGCTGGTCAGGCTGGGACCAGGAGAGGGTGATGCTGTCAACAGTGCGGCTCACCTGGTGCATGATGGACACAGCAGAAGGAGCTGGAAGAGAGAGAGCAAGAGAGGGACCTCAGTCAGATGCCAGCACAGGTGGGACTCACGGCCCAGGCTGGAGGCAGGCAGGTGGGTTACTGATGTTGGGAGCTATGGAATTCACTCCCAGTCCAGTGGTCAGGAGATCCTGGATTTTGCTGTTTGTAGAGAACAGTTAGGGGAGGAAAAAAATGTTTCCACTGAGTTTGTAATTAGAAAACACATAGGACGGTGTCTCCAGCAGGAAAACGTGTAATTCCAAGGCAAAACAAGCCCAGGGTTGGAGTGAGCACAGCATTGTTCCAGCTGGGAAAAGCCCCACCAGCCTAGTAACATGCAACCCTTCCCGCTTGCCACGGGGAAATCGGGGGCTTTGCACTTTGCCATTTGCATAGGGAAGCTTTCCAAGGCTCGGGAGGAGCTTCCCAAGCCTCCGGAGGGCACGGGGAAGCTCCTCCGCCGGGTGCGCGGGGTCTGCGAGCCGCACACGCCGATCGCGGGAGGCGCATCCAGCGCATCGTGAGCAGGCAACGCAAACCTGACCTGACACGCTGACAATGGAGAGCCGCCCGGCCGGCCCGGCCCCCGCAAACGCCACCCCCCAGACGCCGCTTGTCCCATGGGCACAAAGGGCCCTTCCCGGGCAGCTGCCACCGCGCAGCCCCCGCGTCGCCGCCGCGGCTTTGACACGGGGCCAGGTGGGAACAGCGCCGGTGCCACGCCGTGGGAAAGCTGTCCTGGGGAGCTGTTCTGACAGGCCCGTGGGGCAGGGACCACGGCACGGAGCTGCCACCTCCCCTGGGAAAACTCCGAGCGGCTCTGATCCGGCTGCGGAGCCCGGGGCAGGTGAGCCAAGGGCCGGGGCTGCTTGTGATCCAGCTGGGTCGGGAGGCTGCAGGGCTCAGCGGGGCTGAAGGTGTGTCAGGGGAGGGTTAGGTTGGATCTCAGGAAAAGGTTCTTCCCCCAGAGGGTGGCCAGGCACTCTACAGGCTCCCCAGGGTCACGAGGCCAAGTTTGGACAATGCTTTCAGGATCACAGTGGGGTTGCTGGGGTGCCCTGTGAAGGGCCAGGAGTTGGACTGGATGATTCTCGGGGGTCCCTCCCAGCTCAGGATAACCTGTGATTCTCTGGTTGTAGGTATTGACAGCAGAGATGCCACAGCACTGCAGGATCAGCCACCCACCCTCGCTGGAGGGCTGACACATACACAGGTGCCTGCGCTGCCTCCTCTCCTCTGCACTGACAGCAGCGAGCTGAGCACCTTGCCCACCCTGCCCACCTTGCCCACGGCACTGCCCACACATCCACATCAGTCCAAGGCCTTTCCAGACCTCACCCAGCTCCAGCCCCGCCCTGGAGAGTGTGAACTCCAGCCTGGCACGTCTGCCAGCGCAGACTCACCGCTCCAGCAGCTCCAGGGCAGAGGGGAAGCCTCAGGGGTGGGAGAGGGCTGGAGAGCAGGAGCATGAAAGCTTCCCCATCACTTGTATGCCAGGCCTGGATACAAATGGATGCAGAGAGGTTTGCACTCAGATGGGCTTTTACCAAGTCCAACCCTTTCAATATTTCATGAAGAATAACTCATTTGACAGCTCTGAGACACAGCTCAGAGGAGCAGCACACAAAGCAGTGCCTCACACCTATCCCCAGGCTGGCTCCCCTTGGCATCCTGGGCAGCAACAGGAGCTGTGCCAGCTGGGATTGCAGCAGTAGGACCGTGGTACTTGGACCAGTGTGGCTCCAGAGTGTTCCTGCACAGCACTGCAAGGAATTACCAAGGAGCTACTCCTCTCAAACACACCCACAAAAGCCACTTTTCTGATCCACCGTCTGCCTCTTCACTGCTGGTTTTCTGGACTCAGAGCACTGCAGCTCCCAGGATGTTCAATGTCTGTGTGCCAGGGGCTGGCTATGGGTAAAGCCACCACACTGCTGCCTGGGTTTCCCCACTCCTGAAGGAATCCTGATGTGTATTAGCTTCAGTAGATGTTGCCGAGCTCTAGTTTTGTCCAGAACTTAGTAAAACTGAAGGAGGGCAGAGGACTTCCATCATTGGAAGTGTTCAAGGCCAGGTTGGAGCAAGCTGGTCTAGTGGTAGGTGTGTCTGTCCATGCCAGGGAGTGGAATGAGATGAGCTGCAACATCCCTTCCAACCCAAACAATTCTGGGATCCTAACAGATCCCGAGACCAATCCTTCCATCCATTCCAAACCCCATTACCCACCAATCTGAAACCCTCTGTATCACCTCAGCCCTGCCCTTGCTCCATGGACAAGGCATTGCCTCCCTCCTGTCCCACTGCTTCAGGCCACATCTTTACACACTCCTGGGAATAGCTTCTCATGCTGGTGTTAAGATAAAACACAGGTAACATTTCTGGAGCCTGTCAGCTCTTGCTGGAGCTTGCTGCTTCCCTGTCAACACAGATTTCATAGGACATCTGTGATTTTCAAGACAAACATTTATCTCTCTCTGGAGTCAAGCCTTGGAAGGGAGATGTGACTATGCTCCAGGTGCCCTGCAGCTTGGAAGGGACTGGACTGAGGGGGGAGCACAGCCTGGGTCTCTCTGGCATCTGCTCTGGGAACTGATCCCACACTCGTACGGGCTATTCCAGGACAGGGGCTGCAGAGACCTGTCCCACTGGGATGTGGCAACATCCCACGATTTAGACAGGCTATTTCAGGACAGGGGCCACACACAGACAGACCTGTCCCACCACAGAAATTGGATGTGGCCACACCTCGTGATTTAGACAGAGGTTCGATGGCCTTACAGCTGGAGAAGCTCCTCAGCTTCAGGTTCCTCCCAGTGGGAGCGAGGTCTCTGGGATGTTGCTCTTCCAGTTCCATGCATTCCACAATCTGGGAGTACACAGATCCTGCAAGGGATCTCCTGCTTCTCCAGGCTGTGCTGAGGAAGCTGCACAAGGTATCCAACTCCAGGAAGACGTGTGTGACTCACTTGTGAGCAGCCAGGCCAGGCTGCTGTGTACCTGGGGAATCCACCCCAGTCTGGCCCAGGAAAACACCCAAATGCATGAGGTGGAGCTCATCTGATGAGCCTCAATGAGGCAGATGTGCTGCATGGTGGGAGGAGGCAGGTGAGATGAATGACTACAGCATCTTCAGAGCTTTTCCTATACCTGGGGCAAGGCAGTGTCTCTGGATGGGCAGGAACCTCCCCACTGCCTCCTCAGAAACCACTCCTGTTATCACAGACACCAGGGGAGTGCACAAGAGTAAAATCCCAGGAAGATTCAGAAGTGACCCCTGGATGTTTCTGGTCCAAGTGCCTGGCAGAGTAATTTCAAAATCAGATCACTTTGCTCAGGACTGTGTCCAGCTGGGATCTGAACATGTCCATGACAGTAATCCCACAGGCTCTCTGAGCACCAGCCTCACTCTTGTGGGGAAGAAGCTTTTTCTCACATTCCACTGGAACTTTGCTCGTTGTCCCTTGTGTCCCTTTCTTCTGTCGTCTTCACTGTGCACCTCTGGGGAAAGTTGGGCTCTGTCTTCTCTTTAAACACCCTCAATTTAAACATCCTCAATTTTCACTAGGAGACCACTGAACTCTGCAAAGCCACGAAACATGGTCACACCTTGACCCCAGGTGAGGACCTGGGGTGCAGAGAGAGGCTCCCAGTTCTGTGAATAATCAGGGATGGGCTGCGACTGGGTGTCTGAGTTTGAAACCAGTTTATAGTGGAGTCAGCCAGATCTCAGAGTGACTTTCCCAGGCGTAGTCGGGAGAAAAAGCTTCAGCTGCATCATGACACAGCTGCCCAGAGAGGTGACTGTGCCCTGTGACACACAGAGGAGATCAGATATGGAGCGTCCCCACTCTCAGAGCCACGATCACCCTGAGACATCACCCATGAAGGTGTGAGCAGAGGGAGATTTATCCCAATGGTGTCTCCTGGTGTAGCAACAATGCAAAAAATAAACAGAGCTTCATCCCACAGAGGATGGAAACACTTGTCATGACTGAAGCCCTTGAGCCCCAACGTCATTTTGAGGCGAAACGAATCATTTCAGCCCTTGAAAGGCACTTTTCTGCATCCTCTTTGTCAGGGATGGCCTCAGATTCCTCTTAGTGGAGCCCTGTGGCTTCTCCAAATTGCTGGAGAAATAAACCAAGCCAAACCCACCACTGGAGTGTAAAACAAGCTTAATGAAAATCCACTAATGTACAAGGCCAACGTCTCTCACGTGACAGGAGGAATGTGAGGGACACTTCCATGGTCATCATCCCAAGCCCCCAGATGGCCACAGGACACTGATCTCAGCCAGACCCTCGATGTATCCCCTCTGTATCAGCACCCTTCCGTCTTTCTGATTACCTCCAGATATAAAATGACAATTTTTGGCCATAAAGCACAATCCTTCTCTGCCACATCCCTGTAAATGAGGTCCCCCCCTCTGTGTCCTGCCTCCCAGGCGTTGTAGCTGAGACATATCCAGCACTTTAAAGCATGAATTCTGAAGGAAAAAAAAAAGGGGAAAAGAAGAGACCAAAAGTGATGCTCTGGGCCTTGATTATGAAGCTGAAGTCAATTCTGTGAAATTCTACAAAAGAGCTTTTTCTTTTTTTTTTAAGAAGAGCTTTTGCCAAAGATCCTAAACAGGCACATCTCTTTTCAGGCCTACATCCTTGATGGAAAGCATGTCCAGGTTTTACTCTGACAGAGTTGCTCCAAGAGGATGTTGTGACATGCAGACCAACACCTCCCTGGGCAAGGACCCAGAGAGCTGCATGGCCACCAGCCTCACAGATCAGTTCTGGTTAAGCAGCCTCTGCTAAGAGAAACCAAAACCCCAGGTGGCCCAGATCCATCACACAGAGGCAGCTTAACCAGAACTGATCCTCCACAAGAGGCTTTGGATTCTGTAACTAAGGATTTGCCTGATCTCCTGCAGGGACAAAGGGGTGTGTTGGTCACATTGTGAAGCCTCAGACTTGCCATAGCCATAATTTTACTTTTGTACGAGGATTTACTTCTTCTGAGCTTGCTGGAAATGATAAAAAAAAAAAAGATTAAGGGAAAGGAGGAAACGGAAGAAAATAAGAAGAAATGTGAGTTTTCCAGGAAAAACAGTCGCTTCTCAATGACAGAAAAAGCTGAAAAAAGGTCACACCAGCTGCAAACCCCAGGGTGGAATGAAGAGTCAGCGCAAGAACACGGCAATTCAGGAGAAAATTGGGAAAAACTTCCGTAACACCCAGGTCTGAACATCACATGAGACCGGCCACGGAGCCCAGGCAGAGTTAGAAACAGCTGAAACGCTGGTGGTTGACCCTGTGAGTATGTTTTGGACACAGACCCCATTTCTTTGAGGACTTCAGATGATGATGAGCCCACAGTGGCTCTGGGGAGGTTTTCCTGAAGCTCTCTTTGAAAACGCAACTATTATTTTCAGGTTGAAATTTATGGCTTTGCTTTCCAACTGCTGGAACTTTTCTGGGTTTTGGAGCTAAATAGAGGAGGAGACTAGAAACAGAATTTTGTCCTCATGGAAGAACTGAAAGATAATGAAAATATTTACTTTTTTTCCATGGCAGAAGGGATGGAACTGGATGATTTTTAGGTTCCCTTCCAACCCAAACCAGTCTATGATTCTATGATTCTCTTCTGTTACCGAAGTAGACTGAGTTTCTTGAGCACTTTCATCCACCCACATATCTACCTGATGACTCTCTCCTCAACATTTTTCCAATTTTTTGTTAACCTCCTTTACAAACATAAAACTCAAAACTGAGCTCAGTAGCCAGGATCTGCCTCTCAGCTCCAGAGACAGCATCCAGCTCCTCACTCAGGTTTGATATCCCTTTGTGTCCAAGATCACAGAATATGCTGAGTTGGAAGGGACCCACAAGGATCATCCAGTCCAACCCTCAGCCCTGCACAGACCCATCCCCAAGAGTCACCCCCTGTGCCCCAGAGGATCATCCAAACCCTCCTGGAGCTCTGGCAGCCTTGGGGCTGTGCCCACTGCCCTGGGGAGCCTGGGCAGTGCCCAACCACCCTCTGGGGGAAGAACCTTTTCCTGAGATCCTAAAGCTCCCCTGACACAACTTCAGACCATTCCCAGGGTCCTGTCCTTGGTCCCCCCAGAGCAGAGCTCAGTCCCTGCCCCTCCTCTGCCCCTCCCCAGGAAGTTGGAACTGCAGTGAGGTCTCCCCTCAGTCCCCTCTTCTCCAGCTGAACACACCAAGTGCCCTCAGTGTCCTCACACGCCTTCAAATCAAGGCCCTTCCCCATCTGTGTTGCCTCATTTGGACACTCTCCAATGGCTCAATATTTTCCTGACATTGTGTCCCCCCAAACTGCCCCAATGTTGAGGTGAGGCCACCCCAGGGCAGAGCAGAGTGGGACAATCCCCTCCCTGATGCCCCTAGGACAGGGATGTCCCTTCTGGCTGCCAGGGCCACTTCCCTGGCTCAGCCCAGCCCTCAGCCAGCTCTGCAGAGCTGCTGTTCCCTCTCCACCGGGCACGTCCACTGTTTTTTTCAGCTGAGCTGGAGGGATGAGGTGGCTGCTGTTTCCTCACTCCTTGCCCCTCCCTGCAGCTCGGGGTCGGACCCAACCCCAGGGGACTGAGGCTGTGGCAGCATTTCCTATCACACCCTGTGTCCTGCTGGGAGAGGGGTGAGAGACCCTCCATCCATCTGAAATTAGTGTAATTGGTAAAACTGCTCTGTAAAGCTTAGGGCAATTCATTATGATAAAGCTGACAAAAAGCAGCAGGGGGACATCACACAATGAAGAATTGTTTTGGGGCAATGGGAAAGAAATAGGCCCATTTTCCTCCTTGATTTTATGTCTCTGAGTTGTTTTGAGGGTTCTTAGGTAGCTCCCACAGGAACCCATACCCACCACACCACAGCTCTGAACAGGACCAGGAGCCTCAGGACATCTGCTGAGGCACCTTCCTCTTTTATTCAACAAGAGATTCCATCTAGGAACTGTTCCTTTCTCCCAGACTTGCTTTTTCAATATCCTAAGGAGATCTCCCTCCTATCCCATCTCTACCTGCCCCAGCCCTGGAAGTTGGACTTGGAGCAACCTGGTCTAGTGTAAGGTGTCCCTGTCCATGGCAGGGGTGGAACAAGACGAGCTTTAAGGTCCCTTCCAACCCAAACCAGTCTGGGATTCTGGGATTTTGGGATTCAGTATATTCTGGTTCATCCCATCCTAAGGCACACACCAGGGCTCCACACATCCTTATTGCTAACAGACTGATAGCAGGAGCCAATTTTCTGTGTCTTAGGCCACCACAACTGCCAGCGGCTGTGGCTGCCACCAGTTTTTAGGAGCTCTGGCTCCCAGTGAGGTGATGCTATGGAACAAGCCCACCTCCAGTTACACACTGGATAATGTCCATGGCATTCCAAGGTCACTTCCAAGCCTGTGGAAGGTCATGCTGTGCAGGCTGGGAAGCTGGACTGCTGGTGTAAAGGGAATAAAGTGGGAAAAGACAGTGCCATCAGCCAAGGATGCAGCCGGGGAGCAGCCCAGGGGCTCAGACTCCACTGGCAGCATCGTCTGCAACGCTTCCTGGGAGTGCCTGGTGGGACTGCGTGGCTCCAGCCTGCTGGGGGGACACCAGGATCTTTCCACAGCTCCTCTTTCATCATCTCTATGCCCATTTGAAACGCTGCCATGCAATCTGCCCCCCACTTTGCAGCCAGCCCCCCCTTCACCTGCCAGTGCCGAGGCTCAGCCGCTCACTTCTCGCCAGACGGTCAGAGCTGGAGATCCCGGGAAAATCAAAGACTCCCCATTCCTCCGCTGGCTTAGCTGGGAGAGTCAGGTTACAGGCAGCAAACCCCTATCTCTGATCACACTAATACCACTAACCCATGTCATGTCAGACAGAGTCAACATTTGCTCTGGAAAACACTCACCACGGAGAGAGAGCAAAGCCAGCCCGGCCCGTGGCCTCTCCCCGGCAACACTTTGAAATCACCCAGGGGAAAACTGAGGTGAACAGCTGGGAGTTTTCCAGCATCTCCTCAGAACCCTCCTGACAGATCTTGGTCCCTGGAGTGTCAGGTTACCGGACTGGGGGAACTGCTTTTATTATAGGAGGGTCAGCAGGGAATTCTGGCATTTTCAATTACCCCCGAGCAGCAGCGGCTGCGATCCGGGGTCAGGATTAACTGCCTGACCCCCAGCTGAAGACAGAGTGGCAGGGAAATGCACCATGATGCTGCAAGGCACCAGCCAGTCCAGAGGCCACGGGACAGGGCCCTGAATGGGGAGATGTGGGGGAGAAAGTTGTGTCAGAGCATCTGGCAGGGGATGCCTGTGACTGCCCTGCCAATGTGGACTTGGAAAACCTTGGGAGAGGGGGGCAAGCTTCCCTCCCACTGCCTCCACCCAGGGACTCAGTCTCACTGGGTGACCCAGGTAGCTCCAACACGTGGGGAACAGGATTCTCTGGGAGTCTATTCCTCAGTACAGGGTTCTCAGAGCTCCTCCTGCACTTGGAGTCCACTGCAGGGAGGCTGAAGGGTGACACTGTGCAGTGGTGCTGTGATCCCTCACGGAGCAAGGGCCTCCCTGACCTTGAAACCACAGGGCTTGGAGACATCTAGGCTGGGATCCAGGCTCCAGCAGCACCTGGAAAACTGTGTTTGAAATGACAGGAGCACACAGGGCCTCTGTGCAAGGCTTCAGGAAGCTGAAGTAGGCACAGGGGGTGTGGGGACTGACCTCTGTTTCCCCAGCAAGGGCAGAGTGGAAATCCACGACAACTCACTGCCCACTTTCCCAGAGACCTGGATGTCTTGCACCAGTATCTCACCCAAAGGACACCTAACCCAAAGCAGCCCTCCTTGCCCTACAGCACCCCAGTCCCAAAAGGTCCCCAGCAGGTGACTGTCACTGAGCAATGGACCCACTCTCCCCAGTCCAGGTCCTACCAAGGCTCCAGTTCTTGGTGCTCCTACTGAGCTCAGAGTCCAAGCACATCCAAGTCTTGAACTGAAAATGATTTCTCTGGTTAAAACCTTCCTCATGCTTTTCTCACTCAAGTTCTCTCCTGCTGTTGAAGCCCCGTGGGCTTTTGTGCCACAAGCCCTCCCTGGGAATGGATTTGGAGATGCCTTCCTCCAATGTGAGCACTAGAAGCACCACAGGGAGGAACATCTGGGGGAGGAAGGAAAGCTTCTCCTGACCTGCCCTCCATGGGCATCCTGGTGACCCTGCTTTGTGTGTAAGGTTGGGCTGGAGACCTCCAGAAGCCCCACCACCAGCACTTGTGTGTGTGTGCCTCTCTCCTGCTACAGGGGTTCACTATTTCTTGGACTATTACAACATTTCACCACCCAATTCCTTGCCCAGTCCCACCCCTGTGATGGCATTTCAGGAGCCACACACTTTTGGAATCAATACTCCCCAGCAGAAGCTGAGGAAAGCAGGGGGTGACAGACAGCATTGGAGCTCTTAAACAAACAACATTTGCCCTTAAAGCAGCAAAATCCTCAGGTCTGGGGTATTCCTGCTCTTGCTGGAGCTGTGGAAGGCTGGCACTTCACAGAGTGTGAGGTTTTTGTTCCCGAGGTTCCTGGCAAGGTGGCCCCATCAGGCTGGTGCCCACACTACGTCGAGTGTCTGGAAAACTTCCCAGTGGGCCCTGCCTCCAGCTCCTTGAGTCTGCAACTACAAAACGCTGGAAAATCTTAAGAACATGGCAAAGCTGGTCCTGGCTCTGGCCCCACTTGGATCAAGGCAGGCTTTGGTGTAGATTACAGCCTTTAAAGCAGTTGTTAATGCCACAAGCCCAGCGACTTGGCCCAGGCAGCCGAAGGCTTTGGCTGTCTTTGAGCTCTTTGTTTCATGGGGTTTGCAGTGCCCATTTGCATGTGCCACTGGGCCGTGGAGGAGGGCAGGGCTTTGTTCCCACACTGAGGAGGTGCTCCAGAGGATCCTGGCACCCCTCATGTGGCTGATGGAGCGGGTTGGGTTTACTCAGTGCCAAGGTTGTTCCCACCTCCTGCCCCCTCTCCATCTGCTCCAGATCAGGGACATGATGCTCATCAGCAGAAGGGTAGCAGGAATGCTGGCAGGAGCCAGACCCCCGTGCCTCCAACTTGCCCCCCAGATTTTCCATAAGATGATATTTTTCCCAGAAAATGCCAATTAATTGCAATGAAAACTGTCCTTAGGAACAGCCTGATCAGAATTTCAAATATAGAAGGCTCAGAGTAGAGAAATATTTCTTGAAAGAGTCAGGCCTGTGCAGAGCACCCACAGAATCCCGAAAGGGACCTTAAAGCCCATCTCATCCCAACCCCTGCCATGGGCAGGGGCAACTTTCACTAGCCCAGGTTGCTCCAATCCCTGTCCAACCTGGCCTTGAACACTTCCAGGGATGGGGCAGCCACAGCTGCTCTGGGCAACCTATGTCAAGGCCTCCCCACCCTCACAGTAAAGAATTCCTTCCCAATATCCCATCCAACCCTGCCCTCTGGCAGTGGGAAGCCATTCCTCCTTGTCTTGGCACTCTGTTCCTTGTCCAAAGCCCCTCTCCAGCTCTCCTGGAACCCCTTTAGGCACTGGAAGGGGCTCTCAGGTCTCCCTTGAGCTTCCCTTCTCCAGGTGAACCCCCCCAGCTCTCCCAGCCTGGCTCCAGAGTAGAGGGGCTCCAGCCCTTGGAGCATCATCCCCTTGGACCCACTGTGTCTTATTAATTTTTGACTGAACTTGTTCCCTTTCCCTCTTGCATGATAAACTCCACCAGGCCCTCTGTGTGTGGTGCCAAAATTTTGGAAATATCAGGTTTTCTTCTCGGGAAGAGCATTTCCTGCCCAGCCCCACAAATGCAGCTGCCTGCTGCACATCTGCCAGCATCAGGGATGGATATGGAATGGGCTTGGAGAACCAGGCACAGTGAGCACCTTCCTGCCTGAGCAGTGCCAGGCAGAGACTCATCATTTCCCACAGACAGGGGGGAGCACTGAACCCCAGGGACCCCGAGAGGGACCAAGGGACACCTGGCCAGGAGGCTGCAGGAACCCTTTTGCTACAACCACCCATTACAACCCACACAAAGGCACCAGGGAGCAGCATCACCCCCCCAGGGAGTGCTCAGCTGTTCCAGCACTGGGACCCTGGAACTGGCCTCCTGTGTGTCCCTGCCTCCAGTGTGTCCCTGCCTCTCCTGTGTCCCTGCATTCTCTGTGTTCCTGCCTCCAGCATGTCCCTGGCTCCAGCGTGTCCCTGTCTCCAGTGTGTCCATGCATTCTCTGTGTCCCTGCCTCTCCTGTGTCCCTGCATCCTGTGTGTCCCTGCCTCTCCTGTGTCCCTGCATCCTGTGTGTCCCTGCATCCTGTGAGTCCCTGCATCCTGTGAGTCTCTGCCTCCCGTGTCCCTGCCTTTAGTGTGCCCCTGCATTTTGTGTGTCCCTGCCTCTCCTGTGTCCCTTCCTCCTGTGTGTCCTTGCCTCCTGTGTGTCCCTGTCTCCAGTGTGACCCTGCCTCCAGTGTATCCCTGCCTCCTGTGTGTCCCTGCCTCTCCTGTCCCCTGCCTCCTGTGTGTCCCTGTCTCCAGTGTGACCCTGCCTCTCCTGTGACCCTGTCTCCTGTGTCCCTGCCTCTCCTGTGTGTCCCTGCCTCTCCAGTGTGTCCCTGCATTCCGTGTGTCGCTGCCTCTGACACCCCGACCTGCCCCAGGGCTGCACTCAGAACCTGCACAAGAAGCCACAGCCCCATGGGCCACGTTTCCCAAGAGCAGCAGGAAAGGTAAATCACCCCTCTGGAACACAGGAGCAAAAGGTGAGCTCTGGAGCCTCTCCATCAGCTCCCAGCACTGCACAGAAAATGGGGATGGATGGTGGCACGTGGGGAGAGGCCCTGGTTCACCAAAAGGGACTTTCCACCCCATCCATCACGGACAGGCTTTTGTTTTCTGCCTGAAGTCAGCTCCAGATGCACTGGAACAGGTTTCTGAAGCCCCAAGGCAGGTGTGGGAAAAAAATGGAGTAAATTATGCAAAGGGAAGCCTGGGAGTCAGCAGGTGGTGGGAGGAGAAGGGCATCTGCCAGGGAAGGTACAGCAGAGCAGCCCAGCCCCTGCTCTGCCAACATTCCCCCCAACTGCCCACCACAGGAGCAGGGAGAGGATCCTGAAGAGCCAGCAGCTGGCAAAGCTCCTGCCATCTGCTGCAGATGGTCTCCAGTGGCAGGGGAGAAGGGATTTGGGCATGGCAGGATCTCTCCTGGGCACTCACTGCCGGCTGCTGCAGGCTGGGGGGGGTGCAGTGAAGGCAACAGGTTGGGACAAGTGAGGGGAGGAGGGCAGCAAATGTCAAGCCACATCATGTTTTGGTGGCTGTCAGGGTGAAGGTGGGAGCTGCAGATGAGGGAAAGAGAAGGGGGAAAAAGAAGGATGGCAGAACCAGGGTGGTGACGTGGGTCCGTGGGAAGGGAAGGTCTGGATCTTAATTGGGATATAAGAGAAGCAGACGTGGGGATGTCAAGGTTTTAGGAGGTTTGGAGACTGGGAGCAAACTGGCCAAATTGTCATATAAACACACCCAGTGAAGTCCCCAAAAGAAGAATCCTGGGATTTAAGGGATCTCAGGACCTACAGTAGCCCAGCAGACACACTCCAGCTTGCTCTGTCACACGGGCAAACCCTGCCCCGGCTCCTCCACGTGTGAGATGGCTCCAAAGCTCAGAAAATTTCTGCTTTTCCAGCTTTTGTGTCAGTTTTCTGCACAAGAAATACCCCACCAGTACTTGAAACATCAAGAAGTACGAGGCTACTTCTCATGGAGCTCAGTTAAGTCTCCTCAGTTCAGCCTGATGCTTCCCCATCGGGTCACCCTGGTCTCCCATTCAGGCAGTTCCTGGACAGATTTCACAGAATCACTTCTGGCTTTAGTAGTAGTTTTCCAAATCAAATGTTTTCCTGGTGTCCTGACAGAGTCTACTGCATTTCCTTA
This sequence comes from Neopelma chrysocephalum, assembly GCF_003984885.1. Lineage (NCBI taxonomy): Eukaryota > Metazoa > Chordata > Aves > Passeriformes > Pipridae > Neopelma > Neopelma chrysocephalum. Next base: position 233,168 of record NW_020897862.1, read on the forward strand.
GAAAATCAGTGATCTCCTTGGGAAAAGAAAAGGCAAGAACAAGCTCCACAAACTCGAGTACAAGGACCTGATGGGTTGCCTGTGTCTTGATGGCTCATGTCAAGATTAGCTGCCTTCCTGAAAGGTGTTTTAGCTGAGACAGGACTGAATGTGAGGATAATTCCCATCCCTGGAAGTGTCCAAGGCCAGGCTGCACAGGGCTTGGAGCAACCTGGGCTAGTGGAAGGTGTCCCTGCCCATGGCAGGGGGTGGAACAAGCTGAGCTTCAAGGGCCCTCCAACCCAAACCATCCTGGGATTCTATGGTTCTAATTGGTGTTCAGGCTGATCTAAAACATCTCTGGGCTTGAACCTTTGAAACTTAGTACAAAAATGAGCAATGGCCATAAATCATAGCTTGGGTGGGTCAGGTTGGACACTGGAAAAGGTTCCCTCACCAGGGGGGTGGTGCAGATCTGGGACAAGTCAGTGGGAACGTGGGGAGAGCTCTGCCTTTGGAGGTTATCAATAACTATCCACCCAAATCCATGCTCTGATGTAGTGCTGGCAGGTCCTGCTGTAGGTGGGAAGTTGGGTGAGAGATCTGAGGTGCTGAGATGCAACAATTTCCTGCCTTTTATTCTGGAAGAAAAAATTGGGGCGTCAAAAACTTGTTCAAGTTCAAGGCCAGTTGGATGGGGCTTGGAGCAACCTGGTCTAGTGGAAGGTGCCCCTGCCTGTGACAGGGGGGTGAAACTGGATGAGCTTTTAAGTCCCTTGCAGCCCAAACCATTCTGTGATTCTATGATAGACAGACATTCCCAGCTTTGATGCTCTGGAAAGCTCATTCCAACCCTTCCAGGTGATTTCTGCAAACACTTTTCCCCAGGTCCTTGTTTCACAGCCAAACAATTCCTGACTGTAGGTAGCACATACAGGGCATGGCTGAACAGCATGAGGGGGAACAGGAGGTGCCATGATTCCCTACTTGTGTCCAGAGGACACTGCTGTGCATCCCTGGGAAGAAGGGAACCAGCCAGACCTTCTGATACACAGTGAAAGTGAGAAGATAAAAGCAAAACTCGCTGTGCCCCAGGCAGTACAACTCTCCCCTCCCTGTCCAGCCAGCAGCATAACTAATGTGACAAGCAAACAGCAACCTTGGAAGGCTGGTGAGAAGGTCTAGTCCTACCCACCTTATACCTACACCTTGTCTGCTCCCCAGGGCCCTCTGTGCTCCCTGCTGCGTTTGGCAGCAAAGCTCCTGGGCCGTGGCTGCAAGGGAATTGTTTTGGTTGAAGGTGAGGGGAAAATCCTCCTTTCTGGTGCTCTGCACTTCCCAGGATCTGTTTTGCTTCATTGCTCATGGCTGAATTCCTCAACGTTTGCACCAGGACCAGGCTGGACTCAGTCCAGTCCCTGGACATCCAGAGCAGAGCAGAGCCTTGCTTTGGACTGTTGAAACATTCATCTGTCCTTGAGCTCATGGGCACCTCTGGGTCCTGTTGGGACAGCCCTGCCCAAAAGGCCTGGCCTGGCTGGGACACAACCTGGGCTGGGACACAACCTGGGCTGGGACACAACCTGGGCTGTGACAGCCACCACGAAGCTGAAATTCAAACCCTTCTGATGCCTGGCATGGGTGTGGGGCAGAGGTATGAGTCGCACATCTCCCTGGCCAAAGGACACAGAGAATCATGGAATCATTAAGTCTGGAAAAGACCTCCAAGATCATCAAGTCCAACCTCTGAGTGAATGCCACCATGTCCACTAACCCATATCACCATGGCATGACATACTGCTGGATGTATCTTACTGCTGTAAAATGCCACCCAGAACAATAATGCAAAAAATCATAACAAGTTTTCTGGATCCATGGAGAGGGAGGAATTGTCCTGATGGGTTTATCAGGACAGTGTGGATTGGTTTCCTGTCACACAATCCTGGTATTCCCACTCTATGGGCTGCTCAAGGCTCTCTGTGGCTCTGTCTGCAGCCAAGAGCCTCTGACATCAGCACTAATCCTCCCTTCTCATCCCCTATCACAAGAGCTGCTCACAAAAAAGGCACATTCCCAAAAACCTGGATGTCCTCTTTCCCCCATCACTGGGAGGTTTTGAATTAGCCTCTGGAAACTCCAGAGTCCAGGGCTTCTTCCTCATTTCTCAGGCCAGAGCAGCCACAGTTATCAAGAAGTGCCCTTCCCATATTTAACTCATCCCTGCCCACAGAGCCCTTTTCCTGGGCAGTTTTCCTGGGACACTCAGCCTGCCCACGGTGGGGTGGAGCCTGCAAATCCTCACAGCACCAGAGCTCTCCCCACACCCCAATCCTCCCCAAAGAATGGCCACAAATCATCAATCAGGGGCTGTGTGTTGCCACCAGCAAGAAGAGCTGGTGCCTCGCATGGCTCTCAATTAGTCAAGTGTCATTATCCCGAGTGCTGGGCCAGGCTCAGCTCCTTGACCCCTGGCTCCCCTTGGGATGCTGGCAAAGCATCTCAGCCACCCTCTTGGCATGGATCTTTTGTTCAGGAATGGCTGGGAAAAGGCTTTTGGTGGCCCCCAAAAGCACGAGGGGCCACACTAAGGTCTCTTAAGACATGTGGTGAGTCCTGAATCTCCCTCCTGGAGGGATGCTGAGCTTTGGGTGCTGCTCAGCTGCAGTGTTTGATAGGCAGGGGAGTGGAGGTGAGTTGGGAGATGCACAGGACGGAGCTGGAGGTCAAGGAGAGGCTGCCAAGAAGAGCAGAGAGAAAACTCAGAGGTAACAGAAGGTACTTCCCAGGAAGGAAGCGGGATCACGCAAAGTTTGCTGGAATTTGAGTAGGCTGAAGACAGACCAGGGAGTAAGGAGGTGGTGGGAAGGGGATGTTTATTCCAAGCTCATCTTATTTCTGTTCTGCTGGGTCCGGGTCCTTTCTGATTTTCTGTACTTTGCAAAGGGAAGCATCACACCTCCTGTTAGAGCAAAACCTGCCCTTCTGGAGGTTAAACACTCACTGCAATAGAAACCCACTGCAGTCAGAGCAGGATTGACTGCAGCCCCTTCCCTCTGGGAGAACAAGGTGAATGGTGTGTCACCCTCTCGGATCTCAGGTTTCCCTTTTGGGGTCATCAAACTGTCCCACCCCCAGTGCCACTGCCCTGGGCACACTCAGGACCTGCCCTCTGGCTGCTCTAGGAAGGGGGAGCTGCTCCGGGGGGTTGTTTTCTTACTCTCTCACAGGAGCTTTTTCCTGGGGTCATGGAATGGTTTAGGTTGGAAGGGATACTAAAGCTCATCTCATCCCACTCCCTGCCATGGACAGAGACACCTTCCACTAGCCCAGGTTGCTTCAAGCCCCCTCCAACCTGGCCTTGGACACTTCCAGGGGCAGCCACAGCTTCTCTGGGCAACCTGTGCCAGGGCCTCCCCACCCTCACAGCCAAGAATTCTTTCCCAATATCCCATCTAACCCTGTCCTCTGGCAGTGGGAAGCCATTCCTCCTTCTTCTGTCACTCCATGTCCTTATCAATGTGGATGCTGAAGAATTTGTGATGCTGTTGGTGATGGGGCATCTCTGCTCATGCCCCACAGCACCAGCACAGGTGGTGCCCAGCAGTGGCCCCTGTACCCCTGGGTGAACCAGGGTGACTTTCCTTGCTTCCTGTAGGGCTGGAGGACCCTAGAGGCCACTGTGGTGGGCACTTTGCAGGGAGCCCCTCGTCCAGGAGCACAAGCCCATCACACACCCAGAGATGGAGCCCCAGCTGGCTGCTCAAAGCAGAGCCAGGGCTTCCACAGCTTCCCCAGGCTCATCCCTCCCTCTGCTGCCTCCCCTCTCCCCACAACACCCTCCATTCTCCTGTCCCAGCTCTGCCTTTGTGTCTGCAGCTTCTGTTACCAACTGCTAATGATCTACATCAAGGCTGCCAGGCGGTTCCCAGTGTAAGCAGAAGAATTCAGAGCCTCTAATTACAGAGGAATTAGCAAGCAGACAGTTAGTGTTTAGTGCTAATGAATAGATACATTAAGAGAGACATCACACAGGCTGAGAAGTGTGAGGCCTGATAATAAAGGAGTGTCAAACTAGGAAAACACAAGGAGGAGGATCCAGGGGACTGAAAAGGATTCGCCTGCAACTCAGCTCACTGGTTTTGCTCAGGTGGAAGCAGCCACGGGTAACACATGAAGGCTCAAGAACACCCAGAACTCCAAAGTATGAGCATGAAATGATGAATCCATAGTGCAGGACCACGGTGGGCAGGGGCAGAGCCCCTTCCCAGCCCCAGGTAGCATCATACCCACCCTATCTCCATCAGGGAAAGGATGGAGATAGGTCACTGTCACTGGTCACTGTCCCAGACCTATCCCCCTCTCCTCTGTGTTCAGACCTGGCCCTGCTTGCCCCAAACCAGGGTTCAACACTCTCAGATCTTCAAACACACCCTGACCCTGTGATCCTGAACTCACAGCAGGTCAGAGGTCACTATGTTGGTTCACCCAGACATTTTTGCAGGTTCCCTCTATCCCCATGCTCTGAGAATGATGCCCCCAAGTGATGCCCACCTGCCTCACTGCTGCTTTACCCCAGCCCAAACACCCCATCCCCTGCAGCCAGCACCCACCAGTCTCCAGGCAGTCCAGTGGAAACACAACCACCACCAAGAGCTGCCAAATTCAGTCCTGAAGGTCAGGTAGTGTCCAGGGCAGGTTCAGAGGGACCACAGAGTCTCTCCTGCTCCCACCCAGGCCTGTGCCTCACTGGCAGGCTTCCACCTTCATCCGATTAATCCGAGCCCCAGCCTGTCCCCAGCTCCAGATGGTTTCCAGGTTTTCTAGGAGAGCAGCCCCTGGCCAGCAGCTCAGTGGGACACCCTGCCACCAGCACAGCTGCTGGGGACCCTCCCAGGAGCAGCACTACCAGCCACCCTGACACATCCCTTCCCCCAGCAAACCCACCCTGCACAGAGCTGGAGACCCCAGATGAAACCTTCCCAGCCCTCTCCTTCATCTCCCTCACCAAGGTGGCTCTGCAGTGGCACTGGACCTGGAGCAGATTTCCGGATGGTTGTCCCATATATTCATCTCCCAGCCTCCCTCCTTTGCTTTCCCAGTCTGACCTGTCTCTCTCTACGGCCCAAGCAGGAATTGCAGCTCATATCAAAATGCTGGAGCCAATCTCACCTTCCCTCCCCAGGAACCAGGAGCTGCCACTGTGACTGCAACACTCTGACAGTGCCTGCAATGGTGCTTCAAGGGAAAGGCCTCAGGAACAGTCCTACCCAGTGCCCCAGAGCAATGTGGCACCAGGGGACAGTGGCACAAGCTGTCCCACTGCGGGGACAGGGAGGGCAGCTCTGCCTTGGGGCACACTCCAGCTTTTCACTGACACAAGGGGGTATTTTCACAGCCAGGGCTTGGGATCTATCCAGGAATCACCAGGCACTCTGCTCACCACCAATGTGATGTCTCACCCCACCTCTTCTCCCCTTCCAGCCCTGTTCACCCCAGCAGTGACCAGGAGATGCTGCCCACCCTGCCGGGAGTCAAGGATCCTTACCGGCCTGGTTGGTGGTGATGTTCACGGATGCAAACTGCGGGGAGAAGGGGCTCTGGTCGGTGACGCCGTTCACAGCCTGGATCTCGAAGGTGTACTGGGTGTGTGCCAGCAGGTCGCTGATGTAGATGCGGGGCTCCGTCAGCCCCAGCTGGCGGGGGGCAAACTGCACGTTGTCCCCGCAGCGCGTGCAGGCCCCCCGGCCCGACCCACAGCTCTTGCAGATGATGTTGTACACCAGGTCCTCCCGCCCCCCCGAGTCCCGGGGGGGGGTCCACTCCAGCATCAGGGAGGTCTCGTTCACGCTGGAGATAACGGCCTGGGGGGCGGATGGGATGGCTGCGGAGGGAACACACGGAAAGGTGTAAGAGCCTCGCTGCAGGACCAGCTGCACTCCCTCCCCACTCCTGATCCCAGCAGGCACACACTGAGCCGGGTGCTTCTCTTGGTGTCAGGGATGTGTGGAGCAAGCTGGAGAGCCGACGGCAAGAGTGGGAATAAAACCTGTCCTCTTATCCCAGGTGATTTGATTGTGTGACATCCCAAGGTTCTCGTCCAGTTACAGCCCCAGAGGGAAGTCATCACACTGCCTAGAGCAGCACAAACCAACCCAGGTTTCTGTCCCCTCTGGCCCCAAGTACAACAGACCCACACCTGCAAAGCTCCTCTGGACAAGCTGCTTTGAGCCCCTCAGCCTCCCCCCAAATCCCACTGGGACAGATGCATTTGTCAAGCACCCCTTGAGGAGCATTTCCTTCCCACCCCCAGTGCAGCCCCTCCCAGTTGCCCAGACACACATACTGGTGCAGGGCATGTCCACGGGGTCGGCGTCTGCCCGGTAATATCCGTTCCGGCACACGCAGTTTGTGGCCCCTTCCGAGGTCGTCCGGCTGTTGATGGGACAGTGGACACATCCTTCATCCCCTTGGCTGGCCTTGAACGTCCCTGAGGGGCAGCCTGGAAAGGGAACAGAGAGCAGTGGTGAGGAGGGGGCTGGTGGGGACACCCAGAGCCCGGCACCATTGCCAAAAACACCCCTCGGGGTTTCGCAGATTCCAAACCCAAATCCTGACAACTGGAAGTGAACACAGTGGAGAAGGAGCAGCTGGTTTGAAGGCCCTGAGGATGCACCTGCAGGGATGGGTCCCCACGTAGATATCTCTGCCCCAGTCACAAGCACAGAACAGGGATTGCAGGAATGCAAAGGGGAGTTTTAGCCACTGTCACGTAAGAAGACACCAGTGGCTGTTCCAGGTCAGACCATGGTCACCAGAATCCTCTCCCCAACAGTGCTGGTGATTGAAGGGGTGTTATCTTGGGTCTCAGGAACAAGTTCTTTGCCCAGAGGGTGGTGGGACACTGAACAGCCTCTCCAGGGCAGTGGGCACAGCACCAAGGCTGACAGGGCTCAAGGAGTGTTTGGACAATGCTCTCAGGGACAGGGTGAGATTGTCTGTGCAGGGCTGAGGGTTGGACTGGATGATCCTTGCGGATGATCCCTTCCAACTCTGGAAATTCCATGATTCTGTGACCACCCAAGGAGCAGGACATGAGCCAGGCACACGTGTTGCCCTCAATACCTCCCCACCCTCCAAGGATTTGTGGCTGTCTAAGGTGCAGGCTCTTCCCATTTAACATCCCATGTGGGGTGTTTCTTCCACTAAGTTGCCCAGCCCTTTTTTTATTCCCTGCAAATGTTCTGCACCCACAGAGCCCCGTGATGCAACCACATGCTGCTTGAAGAAACCGCTGCCCTCTGCTTTGAAGCCACCAGCTGCCACTCCTGATGCCACCCCACACTTCCACTGGGAAGGGACCCTCAATCATCATCCACCTTCTCCATGACCCCAGGAGTCCAAACCTCTGTCATGCCCCATGCAAGTGGCATAACAACATTCACTATTTTATTCTCTTTTCCCATAATCAGCAACACCCAAATTATTTTTAACCACCAATGTACCATGAGGGAAATAGGGCCAACTCCTGGTCTGTCTCTGTGCAGGTGGGTGTGAACTGGTCTAGTGGAAGGTGTCCCTGCCCACGGCAGGAGGTGGAACAAGATGCTCTCCCACCCCAAACCACTCTGGGATTCCAGGATTCCACGAAGCCGGGGTTGTTTTCTCCAACCTGTATCACCTCAAGTCTTTTGAATTCCAACTGCCTCCTCACTCCCTGGTCACACCATCTCACAAGGTCCTTCTGCAGCTCTCTACACCCAGTCTTTGTCTTCACGACTTTGTGGATGTGGCACTTGGGAACAGGGATCAGTGGTGGCCATGGCAGTGTTGGGCTAATGATTGGCCTTGATGATCTTAGAGGGCTTTTCCAACCCTAATGATTTTCTGGCTCAGTATCACAAGCCAATTGTGATCCTGAGTCATGGCAGCAGCGTGCTGGGCCCTACCCCCACTGGGGCTCAGACCTCTGAGCCCCCCACAGATGAAGAAGATGCTCCACGAGCAGCAGCCACGTGTGTCCAACCCGGCAGGGTGGGTGAGGGTGGCAGAGCAGGTGGCTGATGAAAGCTGGACCACTGTAAAACAGCACTGGCAGATCCAGTGGCTAAAAACAGCACTGCAAAGCTTTCAACACCACAAAGTCCCTTCCAAGCCCAGGAATCACCCCTGCCCAAGGAAAAACTCTGCTTGGAGTATTTCTCTGTGGTTACTCCTGGTGGTGACCTTCCCCTGCTGTTAGTTCTGGTGCAGCCTGAAGAGCCTGGGGGGTGGCAGGTGCTTTCTGTGCTGAAATGAGTTAAACAAACTTCTCCTTCGGTTGCCTGCCAAGGCTTCCAGGAATGAGGCAGATCAGAAAACAGCCTGGGAAAAACATACACTTGGGGTTGCTGTAAGCAAGAGCCATTGCTGGGAAGCAGCTACTTTTTTCTTTGGGAAAAAAAAAATAAAAAAAAAAAGGGTTGTTTTTTTCAGTTTTCGTCTCCCTTCCTCCAAAATGACCCTGGGTTTCCAATGAGAAAAGCTCTACGGAAAAATTCCATCAGTCCCTCCTGTCTCCTACGGTCAAAGGAGCTGTGGAAAAACTGGAATTGTCCTCATGTTCCCGGATCTTTCCACCCTGTTCCTATGTGTTTGACTCCATTTCTGCCTCCGTTCCCTCGGGACCAGCCCGAGCCCGAGCTGTCAGGAGAGGTGATGGCTGGGCAGTTCTCTGTTACCCAGGAGAGATGTGACTGTAGCTGAAATGATAACAGGGTCCTTGCACTAATACCAATATTTGAAACACCGTGAGAACAACACACAAAATTGCTCCAGTCTGACATCCAGGGCGAAATACAGGACCATTTGATCAAAGATGGTTTAAGACAGGGGCCTCTTTCACCTTCCTGAGGCTTATTCTAAAAATAACAACTTTCCTGTAAGGCTTCTTCTGCATCAAGATATAGAGACACCCAAAAAATGCCCACGCTGTGGAGACATAGTGGAGACTGACCCCAAGGGATAAAAACATTCCCCACATTTTCCCTGGCACAGGTCGATAGCTGGACAGGGATAAAAATTGGGGCTGAAGGGTTGTTCCCCAAAATAGCAAGTTGGGGTGCTGAAACTCTTTGCGTGGGCCACCAACACAAAGCCAGAAGTTTTGGCAAGTCCCTTCCTCCCCAGGAGGTCCCACTTGGGATGAAACAATCCTGGAAAAATCAGCACTTCTCCAAAGATGAATGTTCTGAAATCATGCAGAAAGACTGGAAGATCACTGAAATTTGATGCAAAGTCCCCTTTTTATTTATTTATTTTTCTCAAGTAATGACAACCTCCAGAAGTAAAATAAACGAGTGTTGTGTTCAAAACTGTTCTGCTCCCTCCAAGTCTTCCCCTGGGTGAGAAAACAGCTTTTCTTTTGGAATCCACCCAATTTCTTGTTTGCAGAGTAAACAGCAAATCAGAAATGAAATCTTCACACAGTGGCTAAACCCCCTCCTGCCTGAGCAGTGTGAATGTTCTCACCATGTGCTGAAGGAATCGTGGAATCACAGACTATCCTGAGCTGGACAAGGATCACCCAGTCCAACTCCTGGCCTGGCACAGGACACTCCAACAATCCCACCCTGTGCCTAAGAGGATCATCCAAATACTCCTTGAGCCCTGGCAGCCTTGGGGCCGTGGCCACTGCCCTGGGGAGCCTGATCCAGTGCCAGAGGAGAAACCTTTTCCTGACATTCAGCCTGACACAGACATGAGGACTCCTCAGTTTTCTGCCCCAGGAGGTGACAGCAGCTTTGGGAGATGCTGCTTCCCCTTAGGATTGCAGTGAGGGCAGGGACAGAGCATCCCTAGAAATTCCTGCTTGGAAAGAGGGAATTGAAACAGCAAAAGCAACACAGAAATTTCTACTTCATCCAAGAATCCTTTATCCCTGGAAGGTGATTACGGAGACAGTGGCTCTGCCCCCATCACTGAAGCAGCTTCCCACGGGGTTCCCACAATTCCAGACCTACTTAGAGGATGCAAACAGGGGTTCACAGGGAACATATGGACCTTTCATTGCTGCACCTATCCAGGGATGGATGGCTGCCTCGTTTAGACACAGCTCCAAGACAGCCTCAAGTCCTGGCTGTGGCTCTCCCAGACAGGATTTGGAACGCTGAGCACCACCAGTGTCCTTGTTTCCCACTCGCTCCTTCCCAGGACACAGAAAGGTGGTTGTGCCTGGACAGGCATGTGCTTTGGGAATCACAGAACAACCTAACTTGGAAGGGACCCACCAGGATCACCGAGTCCAGCTCCTGAAGGGAATGGAATGCCACGGAGAAGGAGCCCTGCCCTCCTCTGCAGAGGAACACGGAGAAGGAGCCCTGCCCTCCTCTGCAGAGGAACACGTCAGGATCTGGGAGGCAAGGCCACCCCTGCAGCATCTGCTGCTGGAGGCAGAGCTGGCACCGAGCTTCCAGCCCTCCTGTCCTGGGGCAGCTCAGCAGGAAAAGGCATCCCATGGCTCAGCCTGAAGGAAAAGCCTTTGGCCAAACATGCAGGAGGGCCCACAGAGGGGATCCCTGTTCCCTCACGTCTCACTGCCTCTCTCTAACCAACTGTTTAATTAATCCAGCCTGAGCAGGGCAGGCTCCAAACAGGCATCCCAAACTGCCACCAGAGCCCACCCCAGATCCCTCCTGCAAACAGCTCTGATTCATCAGCTTCTTCCTGTAATAAAAGCTCCTAAAATGGCACCTTCAGCCGACGGCTCTGAGGGAGGAAGGGTCCTCCTCGCCCCCTTTGCCTGGCTCTGTTTCTCCTGGCACAGGGATCCCTCCACTCCAGCGAGGCATTTTAAAGGGCTGATGGAAACCAGGCAGTCCCAGCTCTGTCAGGATCCACCAGAAGCCCTAAATCCCTGGCCTTATCTCCCCTCTGCCTCCCTTCTCCCTGCGGGCCCGGAGGTGGGGGCAGTGGCACATCCTGCCTCTCCCCCTCCTCCATAGGCAGGACACACAAAAATGGGGAAATCATTGGGTTTTAAGAGTCCATAAGACCCTGGAAAAGCTTTTTGGGAGGAAAATCTCGGGGTTTTAAGAGTCTGTAGGACACCAGAGAGTCTTTTTTTTTGGGCAATCCTTGGGTTTTATCGGTCCATAGGAATCTTTCTGGGAGAAATCTTTGAGTTTTCAGCGTCTGTAAGACGCAGAAGAATCTTTTCGGGGGGAAAATCTTTGTATTTATATAATTTGAAGGACACTGGGAGGCTTTTTTGGGGGTGAATCTTTGTTTTTAATAATTTGTAGGACACTGGGGGGGCTTTTTGATGGGGAAAATCATTGAGTTTTAAGAGTAAGACCCCGGAGAGACTTTTGGGCGGGGGAAATCTTTGGGTTTTAAGAGTCTGTAGGACACAGAAGGTGTTTTTGGGGGAAAACCTGATGATTTTTGGAGTGTCCTCATGGGAATTCCCCAGACTAGCTGCTGTTCTGTGATGACTGTGACTGTGGGTACCACATGTACTGCCTGACCCTTCTGGGTCTCTGCTGTTTGTGGTGTGTGGGTGGTATTTTCCTATATTCTGCCCCTTGTGCCTTGATCCTTGTTTTCAGTTCTGCATCCACAATGGTCTCTCTTTGTTTCACCTGTGAATTTGTCCTTTCTCTCCTTGTTCCTGTCCCCTGCCCCACACACCGTGGTGTTTATGCCCTTAGTGAAAGGCTGAACTCTGGGCAACCCAAAGGAGCAACACTGCCCATTGCCTTTGGATCTGCTCCCACTTCTGCCCTGGTCTCTCCAGCCTGGAGAGTGCTGGAGGGAAGAGGACTCCTCCAGGAGGCAGGTGGTGACACTCAAGCCCCTTAGACACTGGAGTTGGCTGTCAGCTTGAAAAGGGCAAGGATCTGGGACCTGGAGGTGCCAGCTCTCTGCACTTGCCCTTTCTGGGGCCACAGAGGTCCTCCAGTTTCCTTCCTGATAAATTTAATTAGCGGCCTATGCTGTTACCTCATACTCGAGATAAGCAATTAATGCCATTGCCAGGTGCTGTCACTGCCAACAGCTCTGACAGCATTTGGAGAGCAGAGGAGAGAAACACAGGAGGGAAAACAGGGTTAAATGAGATTAACTGGAGGGGAATGTGCTTAGGCACCTCTGTGATGTGGATTACAGGGTTGTCAATAAAGGGAGAAGTCCCAATGCAAATGTTCCTGTTTAACCCCGTCATCATCCACAGGACAGGAATGGAAGCAGACAACACAGGCTGAAAAATCATCCTCCTGGATTTTAGACAGTCCCCATGCCACTGACTGGATCAGCATCCTGCACCTCACCAGCAGCTCCAGGAGATCCCCTGGGTCCCACCTCCTGCCTAGCACAGGCACTGCTGCTCTGGCCTCCCAGCTGGAGTGCCAGGACTCCAAACCCCACATCCCCTATAACAGTGTTTCCCTTCCCAGCCTCCTCATCTGCCCCCCAGCTTCATCCCAGGGCTCCTTCAGCCACAGCTCCCTCAGAATTGCCCCGACAAGGACCTCCATGTTGCTCCCTGCCCATATGCAGCTTGATGTAAGAGCTCACATCTTGTTCCCACCAACATTTCCCCTTTCCCGTGGTCCATAGGCAGAGGGGCAGAGCTGGGGCAGCACAGGGACTGTGAGACTGTGACAGGGCCTCAGTGGTGGGGTGTCACAGGGGTTTGGAGAGGACAGAGCGAGGTCCTGCTCTGGGAGCTCCCCAAAAGACCACGCTGGAGGGTTCTACAAGGGACAAATATACCCTGACCTTCCAGCCAGGCTTCCTCAGCCCAAACAAGCTCCCAAGAGCAGGAAAACTGCACAGGCCAAGGATTCAGCCTTTTGGACACTATGAGACAACCAACAGTGGTCATCACACCAAAGCCAGACAGTTACAGTCCCCCTGCTTTTCTGAGAGCATCCCAGGACAGCCTGAGGCAGAACCAGCCTCATCCCAACCCTAGCAGCTCTCTCCCAGTGCCACCAGCAGCAGGGCTGAGCCTTGGCTGGGAGAGGCTTTGTGTTGGGGTTTCCCAGTAAATTCCCCCCACAGGTTCCCCGGGGTTCACAAGGTCACCTCCCCAGCAGCACCACTCCCAGGCTGCAGCACCTGGTGAGCCCAGCACACCTGTGGGCACACACACACACCTGGGAGCTCCCCCCCCTGCTCTGGGGGCACATCCATCAGCACTGATGGGATTCAGATGTCAGGGAGAAATGCCAGGAATTTCTTACCTGCCCGGTCAGCTCTTACATCATCAGCCTGGTTCAGCCTCCCCAGCCCCTCTTAAAGAGAAATGGAATTTTCTCACAGAGAAATAATCCAGCACTGGTCCTGCCAGGGCTGTGTAGTAGACATGCAAGGGGAGAGGACTTCCCTGTTCCTGGTTGGGGTCAGGCTCTGCTCCCAGGGAACAAGGGCCAGGACAAGAGGAAATGGCCTCAACTTGTGCCAGGGAAGGTTTAGATGGGATGTTAGGGAACATTTCTTCACAGAAGGGGTGGTCAGGCACTGGCACAGGCTGCCCAGGGCAGTGGTGGAGTCACCATCCCTGGAAGTGTTCCAAAAACACGTGGATGTGGCACTTGGGGACGGGGGTTAGTGGTGGGCCTGGCAGTGCTGGGGGAATGGTTGCACTTGGTGATCTTAGAGGGCTTTTCCAACCTAATGATTCCATGATTCTATGATTCTACCCAAAGGAGACATGGATCTAGATGTTCATCATGCCACTGTAGACCACAGGTGGCTGCAGCCCAAAAGCTGAGCTCACAGCTCTCTTCCAGAGCCCAGTGTCCCTGTGGGAAGCTGAAACCAGGTGCTGAGTTTAGAGGTCAGGAGCAGAGGTGCCTTCACCCTCCTGGCTCCTGCAGGCAGCTGCAGAGCACCCCAGGATGTAGCTCCAAGACCAAGCTCAGCAGCCAGCAGTGTTCTCCTGAAGCACAACATTCCCACCCCGGGGATGCTGAGTGCTACCTGCCCAGGAGCAATCCCAGTGCCAGGCACGGGGGGATCAGGGCACTGCCAGTGCCTGTGCAGTTTCAACCCCAAAACCTTGTCTCGGTGGCTTGGCAGGCACAGAAGGATCCAGAGCTTCAGGGGCTGGGAAATGGCATTGCCTGGAAACCCTGGGGTGATTCACATGGAGCAGGGGAGCACTGCCTCCAGCTCTGGGGTCCTCAGCACAGGACCTGTTGGAGTGAATCCAGAGGAAGCCCTGGAGATGCTCCAAGGGCTGCAGCCCCTCTGCTCTGGAGCCAGGCTGGGAGAGTTGGGGGTGGTCCAATGGAGAAGGAAAAGCTCTGGGGAGACCTGAGAGCCCCTTCCAGGGCCTAAAGGGGCTCCAGGAGAGCTGGAGAGGGACTGGGGACAAGGGATGGAGGGACAGGACAAGGGGGAATGGCTTCCCACTGCCAGAGGGCAGGATTAGGTGGGATATTGGGGAGAAATCCCTCCCAGTGAGGGTGGTGAGGCCCTGGCACAGGGTGCCCAGAGAAGCTGTGGCTGCCCCATCCCTGGAAGTGTCCAAGGCCAGGATGGACAGGGCTTGGAGCAACCTGGGCTAGTGGAAGGTGTCCCTGCCTATGGGAGGGGGTGGGATGAGATGAACTTTAAAGTCCCTTCCAACTCAAACCATTCTGGGATTCTGTGATTTTATTTTGATATTTTAAAGATCCTTTTCAGGCCACCAGCACATCCCTTTTCCCTTTTCAAGGTAACCATTGTGGACTCACAGAGCGTTTGTTCAAACCCTGAGCCAGCTTTCTCCAAGAGCTCTCCAGAAGGATTTAGGACTTTCACATTTTGTTACTTTGTTTGGTCTTGTTTAAATATTTCCCAAAGCTCCTGCCTGGGAGAGCTCTGCCTGGGGAGGGAGGTATGTTAACCATTACAGGAACAGCTCCTGAGGTTTTAAAGGAGCAAACCAAGCAAGCAAGTGGTGACATCAAAGTTGCACTGATGGAAAAGCCCTAATCCTATAAACCCTTCCTGCTTTAATTGGTGTTAAAACAAAGATAATCTTATCTCAGCCCTATAAAAGGAGGGATAGGACGTTCTCTCTAAAAGCCTTTCTAAAAGCCCTCGTAAACTTGACAAACATTCCATGTTTCCAGCCCGAGGAGAGTGGTTTTAATCCTAAAGAAACAGGAGAGTAAAAAGGGAGCTTTCCCTGGACAAGAGCCCTTCAAGTGGAGAGTGTCCCAGCCCTCTTGATCCTGGTGCAAATCCAGAGTCACACCCCTGGCACCATGGGGCTGCTGGGGACGGGCACAGACCCTCCCAGAACCAGACAGACTTGGGGGACCAGAGCAGGCAGGGACCAAGTGATGTCTGCATGTCCCCAGCGTGAACAGAGCCAGGATAAGGCCCCCAAATGGGTTTTTTCCCTCCCCTCCAGGGGCTCTAAGTGCTTCTTTGGCTGCTCAGTGTTTTCACCCGTGAATCACCCGTCTCCACTCCACTCCCCTGTCCAAGATATTGGAGGAGCAGGATTTAGGGTGGGGGACAGGGCATGAGATGGAGCCTCTGGAGAAATCCCTACCTGACCCTGAGGCCCCAGCCCACGCAGACAGTGGCACTATTCCCAAATTGCCCTGCCTTGACTTCCCCCAGCATGAGGAGCAGAGCCCTCCCACCCCACGCTCCCCTCCCCATCTCCAGCGCTGCTCTGCACACCCCTCCAGCTGCACTTCCCAGGGCACCAGCAGCTTTTCCAGGTGGAGATGGGGGTGGCCAGGAGCCCTTTGGGTGGGGGGTAGGGTGGGCATGTTTAATCATTACATTTTAACTTAGCACCCAGTTTGGGCAAGTTTAAAACATGCCAGTTTGGTTTGGCGCCAGCAGCCGCTGTCCAGATGACAACATTGTTCTGTGTCAGCCCTGGGTGCTGAGCAGGGCTGGCAAAAGGTGATTAGAAAAAATTTTTTTTACGGTGATTTAAGTCACTGAGGCAGGGGAGGGAGGGGCAGGGAGCTGCACAGTAACTTTCCTTCTCCTGACCTGCAGTGAGCAGAGAAGCTGTGGGGAGGCAGCGCCGCGTGGGAAGGGAGGTCACACATCATCCACCTCCAAAATGCCCTGAAGGATGATGAAAGGCAAAACACAGGCAGAACCAGCCTTCCTCCAAAAAAATCTCTCCAAGTCCCAAACTGTTCCAGTGCAAGAAAGGCACTGGAGTGACTCAGGGAAGGCCACCAGGACTGGAGCACGGGGTGGGAGAGGAAAGGCTTAGATGTGAGTCTGGAGAAGAGAAGGCAAAAGAGAGACCTTGCTGCTGCCTTCAGGCTGTAGGGAAGATGGAGACAGACCTCAAAAGTAGGACAAGACTCAAGCTGGCACATGGGAAATTCCAGCTTGACACAACAAGAACATTTTCACCATGGGGGAGGTCACGTATGGGAATCACCCGTCTCCACTCCACTCCCCTGTCCAAGATATTGGAGGAGCAGGATTTAGGGTGGGGGACAGAGCCTGAGATGGAGCCTCTGGAGAAATCCCTACCTGACCCTGAGGCCCAAGCCCAGGAAGCCAATGGCACTATTCCCAAATTGCCCTGCCTTGACTTCCCCCAGCATGAGGAGCAGAGCCCTCCCACCCCACACTCCCCTGGGAGGATCAGAAGTACAAGGATCTACGTCCTCAGAGACAGTCAAAGCCTCTCCCTGGGGCCTGAGATTCTCTGCTCTCACTCCAGCTGCCTACACCCAACAGAGCTTCCACTTTTTCAAGGTGCAGGAATTGCTTGTAGGAGCAGTCTGGGAAAAAAAATTCACTCCTCCCTTTGCTAAATCGGTGCCAGTCGAAGCGAGTGGCCCTTCCCCAGAGCAGAGCCCCTCAGTGCTGTCCCCACGCTCAGCTCACGGGTGGCAGTGCCAGCCTGTGACTCCAGCTCTGCCTCAGAACTCCATCTGGCCCTGCCACCTCGGATTCCCTCACGTCCCAACAGCCACACTTCTGGTGCTCGGACATTTTCAAGGCTTCCCCAACAACCTGAGCCGAGGCAGCTTCACCCAGCCATGAGCTGCCACGGGTTTGAAATGCCAGCTTTTGTTCTTGCAGAGGAAAAAGCAGGAATAAACCAAAATTGCCGTGTCTCCAGGCACCTGATCCGCCAAAAAGCTCGGGCTCTGTTGAAACAAGCCCCTCATGACTGGAATCATTAAGGTTGCAAAGCCCTCTAAGACCATCAAGTCCAACCATTCCCCCAGCACTGCCAGGGCCACCACTAACCCACATCCCCAATGTCACATCCACAGATTCACTGAACACTTCCAGGGATGGGGACTCCACCACTGCCCTGGGCAGCCTGTTCCAATGCCTGACCATCCTTTCTGGGAAAAATTTTCCACAATATTCCACCTAAACCTCCTCTGATGAAATTTGAGGCTGTTTCCTCTCATCCTGGCCCTTGTTCCTTGGGAGCAGAGCCTGACCCCCACCTGGCTCCCCCCTCCTGTCAGGGAGTTGGAGAGAGTGAGAAGGTCCCACATGAGCCCCCTTTTCTCCAGGCTGAGCCCCCCCAGCTGCTTCAGCCACCCTTGGTGCTCCAGCCCCTGGGCCAAGGAAGTCCAAGGAAGGAAGACACATCTCTGTAATCAACACATGGATTTTTGACAGCAAACAGGGAATATGATGTGGGACCATAGACCAAAATATAAGAAAACTACTGTAACCTCCAACTCTTCCCAAACAGCAGGTCCTGCACATGAGAACCAGCAGCGTGGCCATGCCAAGATCACCCTGTGCCAGGGACAGGAAAATTAAAGTAGGGATTTTATATATTATTTTCTAGGAAACCTTTTATAAATCCTCCCTGTGTTGCACAACTGTAAGGACCTCCCGAATTCAGGGCTGAGCACGTATCCAGCAGCAATTCCCACCGTCCACATTCCCTCTGCACTCAATGCCTCAATCCGGTTGTGCAGCACCGAGGGTTGAGAGGGATCAACATCAGAGGGAAAAGGCTGAGCCCTCAGTCCCCTGGCTCCCATTCCACTGATAACTTTCTCCAAAAGGATGCTCTGATGAGGGAAAACCAGCAGCAAATAATTATCTGTCTAAATCCATCAGGAGCGGTGCTGTACAGCGGGATCTGAGAGCCAAGCGTGCCGGAAAACAGATGGGAAGAGGCAATTTCCAACAGCTCATAATTCCCATAATTTGGGTGGGTTTTGCCTGCATCCATCAAAATGCACCTTCCACATTTGAATGCTTTCTTCCAACCAGATTTCATACTTCTAAACTCCCCACTGGAAGGCACCACAAGCAACTTGAGGTGGAAAAGATGTTCTGGCAGAAGGTTGGGAGATGCTGGTGTCAGCTCTGTGAAGGTTGAACTCAGCTCCTGCCCCTGTGCATTTAAAAGTACCTCTCAGTAAATCAGGGTCTTTCCCACTTCCTAGATTTCCAGGGCTCTCCCACCACGCTCGAGGGCTGGCTGCCATCCCTGGGCATGAGCATGGAACAGGTTTCCAGAGATGCCAGCAAAGCCACCAAGGACAGAGAGTACAAATAAACCACTGTGAATAATAATAATAACCAAAATAGCCTCAAATAAAGTTGCTGCTGCCCCCAGGAAAAGGCAATTCATTTTCTTTTTCAGCGAAAATTAATTCTGGACAAGAAATGACAGTGGAGGAGTAAAAATGCATCTTAAAAAGTCATGAACTGGCAGCAGTGGCTTTAAATTAGTCAGCACGAAATACAGTAAAAGCAGTGGAAAAAACAGGGCCTGTAAGATCAACAGTAATGAGATGGAAATCAAGAACACAAGAAAAAAGAAGCCACAGAAAAGAGATGGGCCTGCCCCCAAAATATGGCAAAATCATCCATTGTGACACAGAAAGAAAGGGACATTTAGTCACATAGTACATGCACAGAGAGGGATTGTTTCATAACCTGCACTTCTTTAAAATTTTCCATTGCTCCTGGAAACAGGAATATCAGCCCTGGGCTCCCAGTGTTGGGCAGGATTAGACAACTTGTATCCCAGACCTTTAGGACTCAGCCAAGGAAACTCTGTGATGCAACTGCTGGTGTTTATGAAATCAGGCACTGGGAGCCCATTCCAGATCACATCAGGGATCTCCAGGGGTAGGAGGTACCCAGCTCTCCTGGCCAAGGTGATGGCACCACTGCCATGGGTGAAAATGGAACAAGTGACATGAAATAAAGTCCCCTGAGATATTTCCTTGGTGTTGTTTCACTCTGGAGGGTGGGATCAAGCACTGGGAGCGCTGGGGAGCCTCCCAGCCCCATTCTGCACATCGTGGACCTCAGCACCACGTGCTGCACAAAGAAACCAGGATGGAGAAGAGGGAGGAGGCTGGAGGGAACAGGTGGAGTGGGATAGCCTGGCATGAAGCTGCAGCAATGGATCTGTGAGATCCTCAGGTGGAGAAGACCCTCCACTCTGCTCTGAGACCCCCCTGTAGTGCTGCATCCAGCTCTGGGATCCTCAGCACAGGAAGGACGTGGAGCTGCTGGAACGAGCCCAGAGGAGGCCACGGAGATGCTCCAAGGGTTGGAGCCCCTCTGCTCTGGAGCCAGGCTGGGAGAGCTGGGGGGTTCACCTGGAGAAGAGAAGGTTCCAGGGAGACCTGAGAGCCCCTTCCAGGGCCTGAAGGGACTCCAGGAGAGCTGGAGAGGGACTGGGGACAGAGTACGGCCCAGAGTAACAGGACAAAGGGGAATGGCTTCCCACTGCCAGAGGGCAGGGTTAGATGGGATATTGGGAAGGAATTCTTGGCTGTGAGGGTGGGGAGGCCCTGGCACAGTTTGCCCAGAGTAGTTGTGGCTGCCCCATCCCTGGAAGTGTTCAAGGCCAGGTTGGAGTAACCTGGTCTAGTGTAAAGTGTCCCTGCCAGGGGGATGGAACGAGGTGGGCTTTAAGGTCCCTTCCAACCCAAACCATTCTGGGATCCTACAAGGACAGAGAGAGCCCAACACGTTGGGTCAGACCTGGACGTGATGTGAGAACTGCACACAGGCAGTGTGGTGCAACCAACAGTTTCCTGGTCCCTCAGCAGCCCTGTAAAAATACAGAGAGGTTTGGGCTTTTAAATCCCAGGCTCTGAGCTCACTTGGCTGAGAGGGGTCCCAGGAATCGTTCTCCAGGGACTTCACTGCATTTCCCCAAGGAAATGCACAGCTCCCAAAGCCCAGGGCACGGCTGTGGTGCTGACACCAGGATTTCCTCTGTCTGCAGAGGAGAGAGGGAAGCAGCTGGGTTATTTGGAAAAGGGGCTGTGGTCGGAGAAGGGTTTTCTTCAAAGCACGAGGCTCCTGGAGCAGTTCCAGGCAGGGCTGGGAGCAGGACAGATGGCAGAGGCCCCGTTAATCCAGACGGGCAAGCCAAGCCCAGGACTGTGCAGCTCCCTGGGATGCTGCCAGGCCTGAGCTCCTGCTTTAAAGGCCCCACTAGCTCATACAGATTAACCCAGCCCCTGAGAAGGTCCTGTGGGGAGACACTCCTGTTTGGGAAGATTTGAGCCCTGATTGATGAAGGATGTGGGACTGGAGCAGAGGGGGGAGACTGAAGCCAGGCTGCAGCAGGAGGTGCTTGTCCCAACCCTCTCCTGTTGTAATCCTTACCAGTGGAGTGCAAAACACTGAAATTCCCCAACCTGACACATTCTCATCCTTCATCCCAGCAGGGCACATGCTGCAGAGCATGGATGTTAACAAGGAATTGCCTTATTAGCAGGGGAGAACGTCATTGTTCTCTACAACTACTTGTAAGGAGGTGGTTGTAAGGTGGGGTTGGGCTCTCCCAGGGAACAAGTGATGGGACAAGAGGAAACAGCCTCAAGTTGTGCAAGGGAAGGTTTAGATTGGATATTAGGGAAAATTTCTTCATGGAAAGGGTATTGGCACAGGCTGCCCAGGGCAGTGGTGGAGTCACCATTGCTGGAAGTGTTCAGAAAAGGTCCAGATGTGGCACTGGTGGACATGGTTTAGTGGTGGCCCTGTCAGTGCTGGGTTAACAGATGGACTTGGTGATCTTAGAGGGCTTTTCCAACCTGCTCCTGCTCCTTTTGGCTCCATCTGCAATGCTACAGAGCCTAGTTTTCCACAGAAAGGCAATGTCATGGGCAAGGACACACAGACTGATTGCAGTCAGCTTGCAAGGCAGAGAGCTCTGCTTGGCAGGATGGGACCCTGTTTTGCAATCAGCAGCTCTGCCAGGAATAAACACAAACTCCTCCAGCATCTTCAGGATGCTCTGGCTCTTCCTGCCTGGTGACAGGACAAGGAGGAATGGCTTCCCACTGCCAGAGAGCAGGGTTAGATGGGATATTGGGAAAGACATGAGGGTGTTGAGGCCCTGGCACAGGTTGCCCAGAGAAGCTGTGGCTGCCCCTGGGTCCCTGGAAGTGTCCAAGGCCAGGCTGGACGGGGCTTGGAGCAACCTGGGATAGTGGAAGGTGTCCCTGCCCATGGGAGGGGCTGGGATGAGATGAGCTTTAATGTTCCTCCAACCCAAACCATTCTGGGATCCTGTGATTGATTCTTCCAGGCACAGAAACTCCAGGCAACCCCTCGCCCTCCCCCCACCCCAGAACAGGGATTGACAGCCCCCCACACCAGAGAACACCCCCAAACCAGCACCATGAGAGGGCTCAGGGGCAGCTCACGACGTGTCCCTCAGCTCTGTGATCCCCTGCCCTGCCAACACCACAATGTGGGGCCCAGCAGGTTCCTCATCCCTGGGAAAGCACAAGCACAGGGAGCTGGGCAGCCCTACTTGCCCCCCTCCAGTCCATCCCAGTACAGGCAGTGCCATGGTACTGGAACCCAGATGCTCACAGGACTGCCCTCGCTGGTCTAGAGCTGAAAATTAAATTAAAACCGCGACAGGGACAGTTAATTAAAGCAGATTAGTGCGAGACTAATTAGGGACGCTGACACTGCAACCATCGAGCTCTGCGATGTTAATTAGCTGTTCATTAATGTCAGCTCCCTGTTCAGTACAGAAATATGAACCTGCTGATCTCCTGGGCTTCACACACAGCAGAGCCCATGGGATCACCCGGTCACCTCCTCTGAGGGCACGTCCAGCCTCCATCACCGCCCCAAGAGACACTGTCACCATGATCTGTGAGACCCTCACTGTCACCAACAGAGACC
>NW_020897862.1:255272-260455 GCF_003984885.1 Neopelma chrysocephalum
TCACTGTCACCAACAGAGACCCTCACTGTCACCATGATCTGTGAGACTCTCACTGTCACCAACAGAGACCCTCACTGTCACCATGATCTGAGACCCTCACTGTCACCAACAACCAGACCACTACCAGTGAAACCCTCACTGTCATCACCAGCAACAGTGAGACCCTGTACCACCACCAACAGAGACCCTCATTGTCACCACCACAGTGAGACCTTCACTGTGACCAATGAGACCCTCACTGTCACCAAGAGCCAGACCCTCACCACCAGCAACATCAAGACCTTCACTGCCACCACCAGTTAGACCCTCACTGTCATCACCAACAACAGTGAGACCCTGTACCACCACCAACAGAGACCCTCACTGCCACCACCAGTGAGACCTGGCGGGGGCAGGCAGAGAGTTACACACAGCACAGGCAGAGCTACACAAAGCACAAAGGCTGTAGGGAACACACAGGCACTGCAGAGAGCACACACTGTCTGTAGGAACCCCAGACATGGTTGTAGGAACCCCAGACACGGTTGTAGGAACCCCACAGCTGGTTGTAGGAACCCGAGACATGGTTGTAGGAACCCCACACACAGTTGTAGGAACCCCACACCTGGTGGTGAGAAGCCCACACCTTGTTGTAGGAACCCCAGACACGGTTGTAGGAAGCCCACACCTGGTTGTAGGAACCCGAGACATGGTTGTAGGAACCCCACACACAGTTGTAGGAACACCAGACACAGTTGTAGGAACCCCACACCTGGTTGTAGGAGCACCACATCTTGTTGTAGGAACCCCAGACACGGCTGTAGGAACACCACACACAGTTGTAGGAACCCCACAACTGGTTGTAGGAACCCGAGACATGGTTGTAGGAACTCCAGACATGGTTGTAGGAACCCCACACACAGTTGTAGGAACTCCAGACACAGTTGTAGGAACACCATACACAGTTGTAGGAACCCCATACCTAGTTGTAGGAGCACCACATCTTGTTGTAGGAACCCCAGACACGGCTGTAGGAACCCCACACACAGTTGTAGGAAGCCCACACCTGGTTGTAGGAACCCGAGACATGGTTGTAGGAACTCCGGACATGGTTGTGGGAACGCCCCCACAGTTGTAGGAACCCCACACCTGGTTGTAGGAACACCACACCTTGTTGTAGGAATCCCAGAGATGGTTGTAGGAACCCCACACACAGTTGTAGGAACACCACACCTGGTTGTGGGAAGCCCACACCTTGTTGTAGGAACCCCAGACACAGCTGTAGGAACCCCAGACACAGCTGTAGGAACCCCAGACACAGCTGTAGGAACCCCAGACACAGCTGTAGGAAGCCCACACCTGGTTGTAGGAAACACAGAGGGTGTAGGGAGCACACACAGGGGTGTGGGGATAACACAGAGGGGTGCAGGGAGAACAAAGGGGGCTGGGGGAACCCACCAGTGGCTCTCAGGCTGGTCCCACTCAGTAGCACAGCACGGGCCATGGGTACTGTGCACACCACTTCACCCTCATCCTGCTGACCCCAGCCCACACACAGCCCTACAGCTGCCTGGGGTCTCCCCCACAGGACCTGCCTGCCCCACACGGCCCCCACAAGGGTCCCAGGGACACAGGACTCCTCCTGTACCTGGTGACAGTGACAGTGGTGAGGGCTGAGCTGTCACCCAGAGGAAATGCTCCTGCAGTGGAGCATCTCCCAGAGATATTCCAGCTGCCAGGCTGAACCATCCCCAAATCCTTGCCCATTCCTCAAAAATGGCCACATTTCCTACCACACACTCAGAACCAAGCTGCACCTTCACATCCCACCAGGGAAAACACACGAGGATGCTCAAACCTTCTCTAACCCAGATTCTCCAGCACTGTAAAACCCCCTTTGGATGATGCATCCATCATCAGCACCCTGGTCCAGTGGAAGGTGTTCCTGTCCGTGGCAAGGGGTGAAATGAGATGAGATTTAAGGTCCCTTCCTACCCCAACCATTCTGGGATTCTGGGATTTAGCCAGCTCTGGAGGAAAAAGGTGTCTCCTGTGGCTGGTGCAAACTGGTGATGGTGGGGTGGGAGATAAATGGGGAAGTCCTAATGGGAAGCAATCAGACTCCACTGCTCCTCCTCCCCCAGAGCGTATTTAGAGCTTTCAGAAAGAAACCAAACTTGTTTATCTTAACGCTAATCAATTTATAGCAATCAAAATAAAACCCATTAGGAGCCATTCTCCATTTGAATTTCAAAGAGGCTCCTGACCCCAGGAGGCTCCCAGCTGATTGATTAGAAATTTCTGACACTAATGTGTGTCTTCCAAGGGTCCAGTGTGGCTTTAATTCCTCTCTCCTGAGACACTGATCGTGTGTTAACATCTGTCAGCCCCTTCCTGCACTTAGGGGAGGGGAAATTCATGAGCACATGGAGGTGCCTGGCACAGCTGGGGAGAAGGTGGCATTTGCTGGCTTAAACAGCTTCCAGGAATCCCTGGGGGCAAATCATTTGCATGATCCTTTTCTCCTCGGGCAAAAAAAGGGCTGGAGTGCACCAAGAAATGAAAAGCAGTGATACAGAGCGGGGGGCAGAGGGTGGAGGGTTAGAGCTCAGGGCTGGGATTTGGCTTTTGCATCCCAGCTTTGCCCCTTGTGTCCCTCAAAACCACAGGAACCGCAGGATGGGTTGGGTTGGAAGAGTCCTTAAAGATCATCAAGTTCTAACCCCCCTGCCATGGGCAGGAACACCTTCCACTCACCCCTGACTTCCTCCAGAAAAATCCCAGATGGCACCTGGCACAAGGGAAAAACAAAATCCCAGACCTGAGACACATTCACATTGTTCCCAAGCTTTTCTTTTTAACCACATTCCCATTTAGGAAATCGTGACCTTCACTTTTGCTGGGCAGGAATTCATACCCTTCAAGGTGTTCTGTGACCCAAACTGGATTGGGACAATCCTGGGCATTCCCTGGGCAAACCCTGGGCAATCCCACTCCCCCTCTGCACAAGGGAAACAGGGGAACACAAACAACAATGAAATATATAGGGAATATATAGGAAAGGTGATTTTTGTCTGCAGCTGGAGACAGATCCTGTAGGGAGGAGCCTTCATCCTCCAGAATGGAGCACACTTGGTCCTTCAGTGGTTTGCAACATGGTGACAACCACATCTGTCCCCACCTGGGGACACAGTTTAAGCACAGAACCCCCAGTCCTGGCACAGGGGACATTTCCTGCATGTGCAGGCACAGAGGATGCCCTGCAAGAACCTCCTGCCTTGAGAGCATCACCCTGCTGACCACAGCCCCCTTTGCTGGAGCTGGACACACATGGCTGGGCAAAAAAGATCATTTTTTTTGTGAAAAAATTGAAATAATTGACCCAACAATGGAGGGATTCAACCCATTACCCCACATCTCTTTGTGCGATGCAGAAAAGCTGAGGGTGCCCAAACATTAAGGCTCAGGGTACATCCCTGGGGGTGATCCATGGGGGGACAGAACAGGAACAGTGTAATCCCCCCCACACTTTTCCATCTGTACAAAGAAAAGGGGTGGAGAGGGGGTGGGAGGAGAAGGGGTAAATCTGTCCCTGCAAGGAGGAAGCAGCAGGAGCAGCAGGCAGAGCCTCCCCACTGCCTCCACCCCCTGCTCCCAGTGACATCCATCCCTTCTGAGGGTTCCCAGGCGGGACCAACTGCCTCTCACTTTCAGTAGATTAAAGCAGCTAATCTAGTTAATGAAGGCAAATCAGTCCAGTGGTGCTGCCCTTCCCTGCAGCAGGGTCACTGGAGCAGAGCTCTCCAACCCTGCCTGGAGCCTGGAGCTCCTGGGGAGGATGCAGCATCCCCGTGTGCCAGGCTGGGGTGTCCCTGCCCCAGTGGGTGTGCAAGGTCAGTGTGTGAGGATGCCTTGGGACCAACAGGAGCCTTCGGCCTCTACCTCATCCCATCCAGGAAGCAATCAGCTGGGATCACCCTGCTGGCCCTGGGTGCATGATGATGAGCCTGAGGGACATGGAAAATTGGTCTGGGGGTGGCTGGAGCAAAGCTCCTCGGGAAGGGGAGGGATGCAGCAGCAGGGCAAGGGGTGTCTCGGATGCTGCGGTGGGTGCTGTGGGGTTGTCTGGGGTCAATGCATTACAAACACCACCCAGGCTGGGGGAAGGTGTCCCTGACTGTGGCAGGGGGTAGAACAAGATGGTCTTTAAGGTCCCTTCCAACCCAAACCAGCCTGTGATCCATAGGATGCTGTGCTGGGGACTCACTGCAACCCAGGAGGGAGGGGAAGGGGGTCTCTCCATGGCTGACACTGGTGGGAGGAACTGCTGCTGCCACAGCCAGGTCAGTGCACAGGTCAGTGCAGTGGCTGTGGCAGCCACTTTGGACACCTCCCTCCTTCTCCACCAGTATCTCCAGCTGGGCAGCCCCGTGGTCACAGCTCCAGCATCCAATGCCCACGGTGCCAACAGGATGGGAGGCACGGGAAGGGCTGTTGGCAATGTCCCCTCAGCAGGAGCTGCCAGCAGGGACCAGGGTCCAGCTTCAGAGAGGACACTGCCCATGCTCTCCCAGGCACTGCTGGGTCTTCTCAGCTCCCCTGGGGCTGGGTCCTCCACAGCCTTGCACAGATTTGGGCACTGGGGGCCCTGCCCTTTGATGACCCTGATGGCTGGTCCTCAGCTAAAGCCCAACACTCAGCAAGGAACCAGCTTGTTTTACATGCTTCAAAACGTGGAGAAGTCCCTCACCTCATTAGCTTGCTCTAGTGGTTAATCACTAAGAAACACATGCCTAACTTTTTTAATTTGTTTAGCTTCAGTTTAACCCTACTAGCTCTTGTTATCCCTTCCTTTGGCAGATTAAAGAGCCCTTTAGAGGCTGGGGTTTCCTTTGGTAATCATCTCACCTCCTAATCTTCTTTGTGAGAAGCCACTGAGCTCTTTCAGTCTCTCGTGGAAGGGCATTTTCCACAGCTCTTTGGGACCACATTTGTCTTTCCCTGCAGCATCCTCCAGGTTTATTTTTCATATCCCACTTGAGCCTGGCAGAGCAGGGAGGGCTGCTCACCTAGTGGCATTTTTCTGACCTCAGGCTACAGGACAGGCAAATTTTGCACTTAACTTCTTCATATGAAGCCTAGCATGACCTCCCAGACCTCCTCACTTGCTGCTTATGGTTTTATCAGCAGAGATTTTCCACTCC
>NW_020897862.1:260465-274528 GCF_003984885.1 Neopelma chrysocephalum
CATGATGTCACACTCTGGACCATTGGACTGTGTCCTGAGACTCCCAGCATCCCATGATGTGTCCCTGGGCTGTGTCCCTGTCACCCCAGCACCCCACAGAGGTGACTGCAGCAGGACCAGGGGCTCTGGTCTTTGCCCTTGCCACGGGTGTCTGATCCTGCCCACCCACAGCACGGCACCTGCATGTGCATTAAACCTGTACTAGGAGGCTGCTCCAACTCCTCTGATGGCCTCCAAGAGCAATCTGTGGAACAAGAAACCCTTCCAAAGCAGATCAAAGATGTCCACAGAGAGGCTGCTTAAGGGGAAAGAGCTTCTGGGCTTCCCATTTGAGGGGTATGTTTCCCTTCATGCTTAGCCCAGTGATTAATGCTCGCCGGGGAATCGGAGCTGCAAAATGAATTTGAGAAGACAGAGCAGTGTCAGGCTGTTAGAGGCTCAAAAAGGATCTTGGCTCCCCTGAGCCTCCGAGCCTGAGCACTTACCATTCAGATTTAACAACCAAACGCTTCCAAGGCAGGCAGGGGCCTCCTCTCTCGCCTCTCCCTCCCTGACCCCTCCCCGAGGACTCCATTAGCACCTGAAAAGGGAGAAGCCACGGCCCCGGAGCAGCGTTTGGGGTTGGATCCGCACGAGAGCGGGGGCTCCGGGACGGCTTCACGCGCTGGGGCTCGTATTTTTGGAAACAGCATCCCAGAGGATGTCGCTTGTTCTCCTGCCAGCCTTGACTGTTTTGGAAAGTTTCGTTAAGCTCCGTTTGGCTGCCTCTGAGTTATTCAAGTGCAGAAAGGGGGGTGATTGGTTTACAGGAGGTTTCAGGGCTGTTCTCCCGAGCGCGGTTTGGGCGAGGAAGCCCCGATTTGGGCTGCCCGGTGAGGAAAGGAGCCTCTCCCACGAGCGTGCAGAGGGTTATTGAAAAGGACATATTCAGAACTCCTGGGTCTGCTCAGTCCTGGGGCAAGAGGCACCTTCCCTGCAGTCCGAACACCTCCACATCCCCACTGACCCCCCCCTTGCACTTCACGCCTCCAGCAAAAGCTGCTCTTCTCTCTTCACCAGGCAGGAAAAGCTGGACAGGAGCAGGCAGGGCTGCTCCAGTCTGCACCTCGAACCACCCCGGGAGCCCGGGACGCCCCCTCCTCTTCCTCAGCTGCTCGCCAGCCTAATGCTGATCATAAAGAAACCTCTGTGCGTCTCCAGGGAAGCGGGACTCGGAGAGGGGCACAAAGCCTCCCGCAGCTGTGTGTTTGCAAACAACCCAGCTGAGCTGTGAAGAGGGGCTGAAAGCAGTAATTGTCTTTAATTAAAGGAGGTTGGAGGCATCTCAAGCTTTGACAAAAGACATTTCCAGCCTTGCCAGCAGCTCCAGCACTCGGTGCCGCCGCAGCCGCAACTCGGCCCGGGGGGTTCAAAGGCGGCAGGTGACAGTGGGGATGAGGGGACACCGGCCCCAGATGCAGGCACAGCGGTGCCAGGGCAATGCCACACACCCGCGGGGCACACCTGCACTCCGAGGAAGATGCAGGCAGCCAGCTCACAGCAGGATGAAATACCTGGGACCCCTATAAATTTTGTTGTGCCAGATGTGGGCCAGATGTGCCCATGTTGGGACCCAGCAGCTGCCTGAGGTGTCCCACCCTCCTGCTGGACCTCCTGTGTACATACAAGGTGTCACCTCAGTCCTGCTGGTGCCTCACCCCTGTCTCGACCTGCCATCATCACCCCTGCCCATGGAGCTCACAAAGGTGATGCTCAGAGCCAGAGGTCACCGACCAAACCTCAAGAGCGCTGCTGCTGCAGTTCTTCCCGGGCTAATTAATTAATCCTGCTCGTTAGTGAGCTACCTGGGCTGCTGTGGAGCTCTGTCAAGGTGCTGCATCCCTGTGAGCTCGTGCTGGGCTCTGCAGCCCTGCCTGCAGCAAGAGCTAACGCTGCTGGACACCCACACACATGAATCCTGTCCCCCCAAAGCCCTCTGCAGGGCTCACTCCCAGCCACACTCTGAGCTCCAGGGAGGTGACAATGTCTCCCTGAAGCTCAGGGTACCAAAGCTTCTTCCCTCCTCTCCTTCATCCTTCAGGGCCGAGGCTCCCTGAGGAGACACTGCTCCCTCCCTCCCTCCCTCCCTTCCTTTTGCTTTTGGCCTTCCAGCACATCAGTATGCAGGAAACCACTACTCTGGTTTCCATGGAAACCCCATGGCAGGGGGCACCCCCCAGTCTATGCACCAGGGCCGGGCTGGTGCAGCAGTGGTGGTCCCACGTGTCCTGCTCCCCCCACCCCTGGCTTGGCAACCCCCTCCTGGGCTCCCCCAAAGCCTCTCTGAGCCCTGGGGTTGCAACCCTGGGGTGGAGGGAGGAATTGTGCTGCCAGAGAAACATCTCACACTCCCTCTCTACTTGTTTGCCCAGAGAAGCTGTGGCTGCCCCTGGATCCCTGGAAGTGTCCAAGGCCAGGTTGGACAGGGCTTGGAGCAACCTGGGACAGTGGAAGATGTCCCTGCCTGTGGCACTGGATGAGCTTTAAGGTCCCTTCAACCTAAACCAGTCTGGGATTCTTTAAGCAGGGCTAAGCTGCAAACTAGCACCTGAGTCCAGTCAGCTTTGCACATTATGCTCCATCTGGTTTCCCACGTGTGCCCCCTCATCCCACACTCTCACCCACTCCATATCTGCCTTGCAGCTGGAAGTGCCGGAAAACCAGCCCCTGGACAAGGGTAAATCCCCACTGTGGCCCCTGCAAAGGTGCAGAGAACCAAATACACCCAAATTCATGTCCTAGAGGACCCACTGTGCGTGTTGGGCAGGTCCCCATGTGCCTATTTTTGCCTGGGAAATCCTGGAAAGAGCAGCCGCGCTCTAATTCAGGAGAAACAAAAACAAACTGGGATCATTTCCATCTGTGCCAGACAGCAAAAACTTTCCAGAAGCAAAAAAAAAACCAAAACCAACAAAAAAACCCTGAGCAGTTCTAATTATAGGGTATCCTGAAGATACACATGCTCAGATTTGTCACCCTATTTGCAAATTAATCCTAAATTGCACCATGGTGACAATGAGAGTGAGCACTAGGCATGCTGGAGTTCCTCTCCTGGCTTCATAATCCCCTTTGGAAGGCAAGAACACCACTGTAAGCAGTCACCAAGGGTGAGCCAGTGCATCCTGCCTTTCCCTTTTATGGAATCACTAAGGCTGGAAAAGCCCTGTAAGAGCAAGTCCAATCACTAACCCAGCACTGCTGGGTTCACCACTAACCCATGTCTCCAAGTGCCACATCTAGACCTTTTCTGAACACTTCCAGGGATGGGGACTCCACCACTGCCTGTTCCAATGCTTGACCACCCTTTCCATGATGGAATTTTCCCTAATATCCAAGCTAAACCTCCTTTGGCACAACCTGAGGCTGTTTCCTCTTGTCCTGGGAACAGAGTCCGACCCCCACCTGGCTCCACCCTCTTGTCAGGGAGTTGGAGAGAGTGAGAAGGTCCCCCCAAGCCTCCTGTTCTCCAGGGTGAGCCCCCCCCAGCTCCTTCAGTTGTTCCTTGTGCTCCAGACCCTTCTCCAGCTCCATTCCTGTCTCTGGACATGCTCCAGCAAGGTCCTAAGACTGGGATTTGCCTGGCTGGAAAACCAAGCTGGAGAATATTTTTCCTACCACATCTTCCTCATCTCTTGTTCTTCAGTTAGCGTCATGGATTGACTCCCAGGGTGGAAACTGAGAGTAAAACACCCCCTTTTCTGCTTGGATCAATGTGGGAGCTGATGCAGGTGATGGTACCTGGGAAGGTGATGGGATGACAGCACAGGCAGCGCTCACCATCCCCCCCAGGACTGCAAACAGCCCTGAGATGGCAAATAAAGGCAGCTTTAAATCCATCACTGGGGTGCACTGTGGGGAAAGGTGAATGAGAAGCTTCTCTGGGTGTGAGTCATTCCCCAAATGTTTCTCCTAATCCTGTTTTCCCTGCTTTTCCTCGTTCTGTTTTATTAACGAGGCTGCGCGGAATCACAGAAAACACGGAGGCTCTGAAAGGCTCAGAATTAATTTTGCTCTCCGTGCTGCAAGGAAAGGCCTGCAGCAGGAGTATTCCCACTGGGATAAACCCTCCTAAGCTTCCTGCCTCCAGCTTCAGGAATGCTCTGGATGATGGCTGGCATGAGGGAGCAGCTCCAGCACCCTCTGCCTGGGCAGCCCGAGGAATCGCCTCCTCTTCCTCCTTCCTCGTCACAGATCCCTGAGAGCCAAAGATAGTTCTGTAGGATCCCAAACCATCCAGGTGGGGATGAACGGGGAAGTTATCTGCAAAAATAATGCTCTGGGATCATGGTGACAGGAACAGGGATGGACACTGAAGAATTGTCATCAGTACATGAAACTGGAGGGATAAAGAAAAAGGGAAAGGAGGGAAAGGGGCAGACGTCACTGAAATGTCTCGAGAGAGATCAGCACCTCGGAAATTCCCAGGTAAGACTCTGATGCCCAGAGATGTCCTGTATTCCACCTGTCCCACGTGGGCACTTCAGGCCACTGCAGGGGGGACCAGCCCACATCCCAAGAGGATGCAGATACCCTGCCCAGGAACAGCTCTCCTGAAGGGCAGGGAAAAGGTGGAAGGGTGTGATGGGAACCACCCACTGCTGCCCAAGAGCAAACATATCCCTGATCCTGTGCAGACCCTTCCCATGTTCCCAAGGAAGGCCCCTGGAGAGCCCGGGCCATAAAAAGGCAGATCTGGAGCATTTAATGGACTGTGTTGTTCATGTTTGACAAACATTATCTGTTCCTGCAGCTGCTTCAGAAGTCACTATGATCTTTTCCAAAGCCATCCAGGCTGGAAAATGCCATTTGGAGCAAAGCATGCGTGTTACTCTGCTTCGGGGGCTCCACTTCAGGCTGCACTTTAATTCCAACTGATCTGGAGGGTTTGGGCATTTTGATAGTTTGAAATGATAAAGCTTTTCTCTCGTGGCCGTTTATTGTTCACTCTGCTCCTGTTCCTGTCACAGCTCCAGGTGGAACAACCACGGGACTCCTGGGATCATGATGTTTTGGAAGAAAATTGATAGCTGTGGTTTCAGCCTTAAAAACAGTGCTCTTGAACACAGTGTCTCTGTGAGCTCCTGACAACAGTCTGAAAGTGCCAAAAGACTCTAAAAGTAGGAGGCTGTCGTTGTTGAAAACTGTCATATCCTGGAGATATTCCCTCAAAATGCATTTTGAATTTGCTTCTAGTCACAGGGGTTATTTCTAGGCTGTGGATCTCCAAGGGCACCCTCACCTCATGGTCCAGGGATGTCCATCACCTGCAGCATCACTGTGGTACCCACAGCCCTCCATGGAGGTGGGAGCCAGCCCAGGTGCCTGGGATGTGTTTGGGAGCAGAGCCCTGCACTCCAGCATCAAGAGTCCCATTGGCCAACTGAAAACCTAAGTTTTTTGCAAAGTTCTCTCAAGTTTCTGACACGAGGATCCCCAAGATCCCCACTTTGCCTCCAAGGCCTCTAGGAAGGTGTAACACCCTGCCAGGTGTCATTTCAACCTGCTGGGGAGAAGAGATCTCAGTCTTTGAAGACCTTGCTGCAGAGACCTGGAAAGGCTTCCCAGGAGGCACATTGTGTTCACACAGGTCCCCTTTTGGGAGCCTTTAAAAAAAAGGATTTGGGAGGAGCACTGGACAGAGCTGGTGGCTCCAGGTCTGAGCAGGACCTTTCCCTGTCCCACCTTCACAAGCTGCTTTCCAGACCCAGGGACTCCCAGTTTCCTGCTCATGCCATACCCTGCTCCCCATTTTCCAGCCTTTAAGACCTGCCATCCCGCAAATTACCAGTTTTTCACATACTACAACCAGTTTCCCCACTTCCTGGACTCCAGCAAAAGCATCTGACCCAGGTGGGTGTGGAGCTGCTGCTCACTGGGACTAAGACTCCTGCTGAAGCTCACTGGCAGGGAGGAAGCCAAGGATGTGGTTCAGAGCCTCTTCTGTTAAAGCTCTTAGAAAGCACCCAAAGAAGGGCCACGAGGATGGTGAAGGGCCTGGAGGGGAAGGCACATGAGGAGCAGATGAGGTCACTGGGTGTGTTCAGCCTGGAGAAGAGGAGACTGAGGGTAGAGCTCATCAGGGTCTGCAGCTTCTGCTCTCTGTGAGCAGTGACAGGACCCAGGGAATGGTTGGAGCTGTGTCAGGGGAGGGTTAGGTTGGATCTCAGGGAAAGGTTCTTCCCCCAGAGGGTGGTTGGCACTGACCAGGCTTCCCAGGGCAGTGGACACAGCACCAAGGCTGCCAGAGCTCCAGGAGGGTTTGGACAATGCTCTGAGGGACAGGGTGGGATTGTTGGGGCTGTCCAGGAACTGGACTGGATGATCCCTGTGGGTCCCTTCCAACTCAGGAGATTCTATAACTCTATGAAACTGCAATCCTCACCACCCTCCCACCTGGTTCTGCTCCTCATTCTTCACCCAAGTCCTTCCTCACACTGTCTGAGCTCCAACACCTGCCCACACCAGGACTGGGTGTCACAGATCAGTGTCACCAAACTTCAGGTCTCCTTCAAATGTGACAATATTGTGTGTTTTGCTTGGCCAAACCTAATTTAACCTCGTTTGATGTTTGGTCTGTGTAAACAGAGCCATTGTGTGAGCTATGAACACTTTGATTCCACTTCCTAACCTTTATTGGGACTTTTCTGTACACTTCCCAGTGATATATGTTTCTAAGGCATATGGGGAACAATAACGAGTTTCCCTGGAGCTAATTAAGCTAATTATGGCTTCTAGATTAAATTTTCTGTATGATTTTTACCTCGTGTGGCTAAAATAAAAGAACTGTGCTCCTATCAAGCACATCTGACTCATCTGACATCAGAAAAACCTTAAATCTGTGCAGAGAACATCTCAGGGTATTTCCCAAAATTAAATGTTCAAAAAGATTTCTTGGCTTTGGCCCAACTTGTGAAAAATCCCAAATGAAAAAGAAAAAACCCTCAAAAGCACCTTTTTTCTCCCATTTTCCTCAAGTTACATATGACGAAGAATATTCTCCTCATAAAAATTCAGCACTGTGAGGAATTCAAGGAAAAATCCTTCTTCCCCCCCAAGATCTCTGAGCTCTTTGAATCAAAGGCAAAAAACTAATGGTAAAAAACACATTCCCTTCATTTTGTGGCAATAACAAGTTAAAATTCTGGAATCCTGGGCCTGAATCCCAGCCATTCATTCCAGTTCCTATTAATGTTTACCACTTCTCTCAGAAAAAAAAAAAGGGGGGGGTAAGGGAGGCCAAGGAAGGAGAGGAGGGATGCTGCCAGAGCCCCCATTCCCTGCTCACATGGGTGTAGCAGGACCAGGAATGTGGTATTTGATCCAAAACGCTGTTTCATCTGTAAAAAATAAGTCAGAGGGAGATTTTCTTCTGGATACACGTGTCAGCTCCACGAAAGCAGCCGTGTCACAGCACATCCCTGTGCCCCTGGGGGTCTGAGGGGACACCACCCTCCAGGGATGCTCTCAGCAGCTCCTCCCATCTCCTCGCTGATCCCAACACAAAGGGAGTGAGGATGGGGGGAGCAGCCTGTCCCAGAGTGGGAAGGGGGGCACAGACCATCCCTGTAGCTCTGCAGGAGAAGACCATATGGTCTTTAAGGTGCCTTCCAACCCAAACCATTCTGAGACCTTGAGCACAGACACGAAGGGGCTGGTGCAAAGGGACTGGGAGGCAGCAGCTGAGGCAGACAGTGGCAATGCAAAAGTGCACCATGTTTCTCTGAGAAATCCTGGGAATGGCCATCATTTCCATCAGGAAACTACTACTGGGTTTTGCTGGACCTGAGATCTCCATCCCTTCCTCCAACCCAAGGTACTCATGACCTGCCCCCACTGATAAATTGGAATATGCTGCTCCTCTTCAGCTTCCATGGGCTGCTCTGAGGCCATCCTCTGCATCCTGCTGGGGTCTTTAATACACCATCACAACAGGGCTGGGAGTGCTCTGCAACACTCCTGCTGCTTAAAATCCACTCTCACATCCTGGAAAATCTCATCTCCTCTCTTTCTCTGTAGAGAAAATACTTTCATAGAAGGTCTCAGCCCATTCCTTGTCTTGAAAGCCAAATCAGAAAGCGATTCTCATCTCCTTTGTTTCCCAAGAAGATCTAGTCCCTCAGAAGCTGCACTTCCTGCTCCAAGGTCCATCTCTCTCCTCCAGCAGCACATCTTGCCCCATTCCTGTGACCTCCCTGCGAGGTCAGCACCTCTTAGGGCTTCACACCAACAGTAAATCAATCCCTCAACCCCCTCATCTGACACCCCCTTGCTCTGCCAGGCTCCCCCTGGTCCCACTCCAACCTCCCGAAGCCCAAACTCCAACAGGAATGTGCAGAGGGCAGGCTGGCTTCTCCTCCCACCCCAGGGAGCACCAAGCAGGCGTGGAGCGGCTCCCAGAGCAGCTGCAGTCCCCACCACAGCCCTAATTGGATTCACAACATGGAGAGGTCAGCGAGAAGAATCAAAGCCGTGGAAAGAAAGACGCTGTATTCTTGCTTCCCAGACGGAGAGGGAGGAGAGGGAGAAGCCCCAAAAGCAGTATCCAACAATGCCACGGAGCCCTGGCCGGCTGGGAGCATTCAAATTGTCAACAAGCCTGTAGAAAAGGCAGACAAATTCCTGTTTTGTACTTGGGAAGCAGCCAGGTGATGTAATCATCTTTGAGGATGATGGTGGAATACTTTCCATTCCAGCAGTAACTCTAGATGTTAAATAGCAGCTACTAAAGTTAAACATTGCTAAATCAGTCTGTCAGGGCAGCACCTTCCTAAGGGGGTGTAGAAAGGGGGCTGATGGACCGGGGGACACTTAACGTTCATTTTCCATGCACCGTGAGAGGCAACAGGTTTTGGAGATGTAGGAAAAAGCTGTTTGCTAAATGAGGCAGTTGTGGCTATTTTAGGATTGCAACGTCAGTACCAGTCAAATAAGGCTGTGCCAGCCCCAGGACTGGATCAGGGAAGGATTAAAGGAAGGTAGGCATAGCAGTGCCAACCTCCTCGTATTTAGGGAAAACAGATTAAGGCAAATTAGCCATGTAGGGGTTTTTGATGCAATTACAAGATCGGCTGGGGGGGGGGTTACATGTGGCTGTTAATGCCACATACCCAAATCTCTGCAGAGCATTTCCCTTGCTAACATACATGATATTTTGATTCCAACATCAGTGGGTCCACCGACACCGCGGGACATCCTTGATGCATTAAAACTTGGCTGACACTGCAGGGCCTGAGATCTGAGCAGGGAACGTGCAGCGAGCGGGTCTGTTTCCACTAGAGCCAACAAATTTGGTTCGTGCCTCTGGGCTGTTTAACATTTTTATCAATGACCCAGGAGAGAGCCCAAAGCATTTCCCAATAAAAGTTAGCTGATGACATGGAAGTTGTGGTGTGGTAAATACCAGGATGACGGGTTCTTGATACAGTGACCCCCCGACGCCTCGGGGAGCTGGGTGCAAGCTGGGAATGTGCATTTCGGTACAAACACGTGTCAAATCACACCTCCAGGGGCAAGAATGCCACAGTCTCAGTCTTCCCAGTCCCACAAGGAAGGACAAGGATCCTTCAGAAGCACCCAGAGAAATGCCACTGCCCAAATGGTTAAGCAAAGGGGGAGGTGTAGGAAGAGGGAATCTCAGCATCCCCTCTGGCACGCAGCTGATCACCACGAGCATCCTGTGCATGGGGAGCTGGATCTGCCAAGGGAAAGGCTACAGCAGTGCCAAGGGCTGGGAAGAGCCAAAAAAGCTGGCTGAAAACCTTACCAGAGGAGTGGAGGCCAAGGATTACCCATAAACAACCACAGAGACCACAGAGGTGTGGCGATAGACAAAGCTCCCAGCGCTAGGCACAGCAGGAGCGACGGCTGGAAGCGTTTAACGGGCAGTTCTCCATCCCTGGAAACATTTCCAGCACTATTGGCTGTATCTGCTCCAGTTCAACCAGGAATGCTTCCTGGAAGAACTTGATTACCCCTAGAGCCTTACAATTTATTGGCTGGGTCCAGCATTATCAGTGGAGGCCCAGACCCGAAACAGGCAGAGTGCCATAAATAGCCTCTTATCATCAAAACATCACGTCCTGCTCGGACATGTCCTTCTCCGGCACCTTGGAAAGCTGTATGGAGCTCCAAGCCCTTAGCACGTACTTTGGCCCCCTCTGAATCCCAAGTACAGCTTGTCTGGGAAAGACCCTCACTGCTTCCCACCCCTCTGGAAAGGAGGGATGGCTCTGGGTCCTCATGTACGTGCACAGCACGATCCACACCTGCATCCTCCACACATGGTGGGATGGGGACAAATCTGCTGCCATGGACACCAAAATAACACAAAGCACAGGTGGGGAAGGAGGCCCATCTCCACCTTGGGCTGGAGGATCACAGAATCCCCGAATGGTTTGGGTTGGGAGGGACCCTAAAGCTCATCTTGTTCCAACACCCCTGCCATGGGCAGGGACACCTTCCACTAGACCACACAGGTCCATCCAACCCGGCCTTGAACAATTCCAGATGGAGCAGTCACAGCTTCTCTGAGCAACCTGTGCCAGGGCCTCACCACCCTCGCAGGGAAGAATTTCTCCCCAATATCCCATCTATCCCTGCCCTCTGGCAGTGGGAAGCCATTCCCCTTGTCCTGTCCCTCCAGGCCCTTGTCCAAAGTCCCTCTCCAGCTCTCCTGGAACCCCTTTAGGCACTGGAAGGGGCTCTCAGGTCTCCCTGGAGCCTTCTCTTCTCCAGGTGAACACTCCCAACTCTCCCAGCCTGAATCCAGAGCAGAGGGGCTCCAGCTCTTGGAGCATCTCCATGGCCTCCTCTGGACTCATTCCAACAGGTCCATGTCATTTTGTTGTTGGGGACCCCAGAGCTGGAGGCAGCACTGGAAGAGGGATGTCTCACAAGACTGAAGTAGAGAGGCAAAGAGCAGAGAAGAGGGGCAAGGAGAAGACAGCTGGCAGCCTGAATCTGACCAGGTTTCTCCTCTTCCCATCAGGTCACCAGCTCCTCTCCTCCTCGGAAATGCTTGTGACCCCAAGGGATGACACCACATGTCTCTGATAGCCAGAGAGTGTCACCACCAGCTTCTGCAGGGCAAAACCATCCCTTGTCACCCCAGCAAGGCCAGGGGACTCCCAAAGCTCAGCACTGTACGGGCACAACAAAGAGAGAATCCCGGGATCAGAGATGCCCTCCTGGGACGGAGAGGGGCTGGAGAAGGATGAAGGGCTGAATTGCTGGGACCAGCAGCGATCCCTGAGCAGGCAGAGCCCGTGCAGGCACCGTCCAGCCAGGCCAGGGAGAGCAGCAGCACAATGGTTCTGCCTCTGCCGTGGCTGAGCGGAGCCAATGGATACGAGAGGCACGGGGAGAAATGCGCTTAATATGCTGCATGGGAGGGACGGGGAGGGGGGGCCAGGGGGGAGGCGCAGACAAAGAACAGGGAGATGGAGAGAAAAGACGCAGGCAGGGAGCAGAAGGTGAAGTGGGGAGGACGGGGCCGGGGGAGGCGCGGCCCAGGAGCCGGGGAGCGAGCGGAGGAGCGGAGGGAAGTGGAGGGGAACGGGCAGCCAGCCCCTCTCAGGGCCCTGTGGGACAGGCGAGCGAGGCCCCGGCAAAATGAAAATCTCTTAACCACACAGAATTGTTAACTGCCCCCAAATCCTTTTGTGCTGGGGCTGCGAGCTTAGAAGAGCTTAAGCTGTTAGATGCATGAACTTCCTCCATAAATATCCCTGGAGCGCAGTGCCGCGAGCAGACCGGCGCTGTCAGCCGGCTCAGAAACCCAGCGCGGAAAATAAGCAGCTCCTTCCAGCTGCTGGCCATTCCTTGGGATGCCCTTCTCCACCTGGACCCTTTGGAGGGGCAGGACCGTGTCCCCCCCACAGTCCCTGCTATGTCCTGTTGGGGCACCCGAGCCGTGTGAGAACACTTCACCCCGAAAGTCGGCTCAGATTTGCTTTTGTTTTGCTTCTGGAAAGGGGCCCAGATTCCCTCCCACCCCTGGAAACACGAGCAAACCTGCCAGCCACATGTAGGAGTGAGTTGGCCGAGCCAGGCGGCTCCGACGCTGCCTCCGCAGGGACCAGGGCCAGGGAGGGAGGTGGGCAGGGATGCAGGGCTGCATCCCACAGGTCCTTCCTGAGCTGAGCTGGGGCCACCAGCCCCTTCCCCAGCCCTTTGTGGGGCTCACTGGGAGGGCTGGGAGTGGATGGGGATGTCTTGGCTGTCCTGACAGCTCTGTGGCTGGCTCCTGTCCCAGTCCCCACTCCGCTTCTGGGGGATACTGGGGGGAAATGGAGGGGGTCTCCCAGTTTAGCACAACCCTGGGGTCCCATCCAGCCCTGATCCAGCCCCACATGGGAAGGGGAAGGAAGGAGAAGGGGAAGGAAAGGGAAGGGAAAGATGGAAAGGGGAAGAAAAAGAGGAAAGGGATGGGGAAGGGGAAGGGGGTGGGAAGGGGAAAGGAGAAAGGGAAGGGGAAAGAGGAAAGGGAAGGGGAAGAGGAAAGGTAAGAGAAAGGGGAAAGGGGAGGGGAAAGGGAAAAGGAAGGGGAAAGGGAAGGGGAAAGGGAAGGGGAAAGGGACGGGGAAAAGGAAAGGGAATGGAAAAGAGAAAGGGGAAGGGGATGGGAAAGGGGAAAGGAAAGGGGAAGGGGAAGGCAGCCCCGGAGCCAGCTGCCCCACGGAGCCGTCGGGCTGCGGCCACTGTGTGATTAATGAGGGCGGGGAGAGCGGGGCCGGGCGAGCGCCAGCACCGGCTGGAGAAACAGCTGCCGAGGTACCGGACCTCCCAAAATCCTGCTGCTGCTGCCGCGCAGACAAAGAGGGCCCGGCCTCTCCCTCCTGCTCGCTCCCTCCACCTCGGCCCCCGCTCCTGCCTCCCCTCCAGCCCTGCGGGCACAGGGCTCTGCAGGAGGGGTCCTGGGAGCCACGGGGTATGCGAAGGGACTGTCCCTTGGCTGGGATGGCAGCGGGACCAGGGAGCCCCCGAGAAAGCCCAGTTGCATCAGAGCAAAGCGCTGCACAGGGCTGGGTCTGCTCTGGAAAAAAAAGAGGCCGAGATGGAAAAGTTGCCATGAATCATTGGGGCTTTCTGGTGTTGCTACAGATGCTTTGCCTGGGAGTTGTAAAACCCCCGTCTGCCCTTGGAGGCTGGGATTAGCCAGGCTCAGTTTCCAGCAGTATTTCCTTGCTGTCCCCATCCCCATCCCTGCTAAGGCCGGAAGACACTCGATCTCCCCAAGCTCAGTGGGAAGAGATGTTCAGTGGCCAATTGAGGAGTAGCTGAAATCATGGATATTAAATGACCCCCAGAGCACACCAGGACCTAAAATTTTGGCATGTGAGCAGCCCAGCCACCAGCAGCAGACACGGAGCCCTCTCCAAGGGGACTATACAGCCTGCAGTCCCTACCAGACTGTCCATCCCCCTCTCCAGCCTGTGCATCTTCCACTACCAGCACCTTCCCCTTGCTTGGTGCTACCTGGCCACCCCTTCACAGCCAGAAGAGAGGAGACACAGGTCCTCCCTTGGCTCTGCAGCACCCACCAACGTATCTATAACTGATCTCAGAGGCTCTGCTTGGAGTGTGCTGATACTGTTGGAACTGCAATGGGATTTGGCTGTTCAGCCAGGACGGGGGGGAGAAGATCCCGTGTGCCAAACATGGTTGTTTGCTCCATGTGTGGTACAGCTGCAGGTGCCCATCACACAGCTCTTGGGTCCCCATCTCTCTTCCAACAACCCCAGTAGCTCCTTTTCCAACCTTCCCAAGTGCAACTGGGGAGGAGCACAGAGGGAGGGTGGTGCAGAGCCTCTCGCTTGCCTGGACCACACTGGCTCCATGGTGCTCAGCTGAGCTCAGCAGGCACTCATGGAGCCTGCTTTGAACACCTACAGGGGCAGGAGAACTCCTATAGGGCAGGAGAACATCTATAGGGACAGGAGGATATCTATAGAGCAGGTGAACATCTACAGGGCAGGGGAACATCTACAAAACAGGAGAACATCTACAAAACAGGAGAACATCTA
>NW_020897862.1:274538-317661 GCF_003984885.1 Neopelma chrysocephalum
GAACATCTACAAAACAGGAGAACATCTACAAAACAGGAGAACATCTACAGGGGCAGGGAGGCAGAACATCTACAGGGCAGGAAACCTCTGGCTGTTGAGGAGCCCAGGGGCCAGCTGAACAGCACATGTTCCACCCTGGGCCATTTGCACCTCACCAGGAAAATGCTGTAGACAACTTGTTCCCTCCCACTGCACCCCCTTCAGGAGCCTGCACTCCCACTGCCCTCATCCCAGAAGCAATTCAGCCCATGCCAAGGGCACAAACCAACAAGAAAACAGCCCCAGTATTTTGGGAGGCAACAGCTGATTGGTGACACACACCACGTGTGTCCCATCCAAGAGCATGGATGGTACCAGCAACAGGTGGTTGGGAACAGTGGCCCTGGGACCCAGAGGCCACGTAGAGCCTCTGCAACAGATGGATGAGCCCAGGGCAGGAATTGAGGAGCTGG
Organism: Neopelma chrysocephalum; assembly: GCF_003984885.1. Lineage (NCBI taxonomy): Eukaryota > Metazoa > Chordata > Aves > Passeriformes > Pipridae > Neopelma > Neopelma chrysocephalum. Next base: position 274,991 of record NW_020897862.1, read on the forward strand.
GCAAAGAGTCAGCCTCCACACATGCTCCTCTCCCACCCCTGCCCAAGGAGGTCACTCCCATCTGGTTCATGCAGATCCCAGGAGCAAATCCCAACCTGCCACCCCCCCGCACGGAGGCAAGTGCCCAGGGTGGGACCAAAGCACGTGGTTACCTCTGCAGACGGTCCCGTTCTCCACGGACTCGTATCCCGGCCGGCACATGCAGCGCCCGATGGGCACCAGCCACTCGCCGTCCCCGTTGCAGTAGAGCTTGATGGGCACGTCCACCTCCTCGGCGTTGGCGATGCACGTCCCCCGCGCCGCCACCAGCGAGGTGCTCTCTGCCCCCGAGAGGGTTTCCTGGAAGACGGCCCCGTTCTGGATCACGCGGGGACACTTGCGGTAGAAGACGCGCACGGCGATCAAGGACATGCAGCCCCCGTAGTCCTGGAAGGCCAGGTAGAAACCGTTCTTGGAGACGGGCCCAAAACTGCGCACCTCAGTGTTGATCTTCATCACCCGTCCACCCAGGTCCACCTGCGAGAAGCTCTCGTCGGCGGCAATTGTATCCACCTTCATCCAAGGATTCTCCATCCAGTTAGGAAAGGTCTTGGTGGCCGAGTCAAAGTCCGACTCGAAATAGTAGAGGTTAAAAGTCTCCTTACAGGAGCCTGGGACATTTGGGATGCTGCTGCAGTCCCGGACTGAGAATTTCATCTCCACGTGGATGCGGTGTGCTCCTCGCCTCCGGATGTACTTGGTCCGGAGCCAGTTGTTCTGGGAGGATTCGAAGACGTTGCACACCTGGTAGGTGCGAATTGTGTTCATGTTCTCGTCGTACCCACTCACCTCTTCCCACTGTGGGCAGGACACAGAAAAGTCACGGGGCTGCACTGAGCAGATGCTCCCCCCCCTCCTTGCCTCTTCCCAACCCCACTCTGCCAGCACCAGCTGCCCCACTCTGTGCCCATCCCATAGTGCCCAGCATCACCCCCCAGCCTGGTGGGGTTTGACCCACACCACACCCGAGGCAGGCTCTGCACTGTGGGGACAAGGTGGCCCAAGCCCTCAGCAGAGCTTGGGGCCACCTCGCTGCCACCAGCACTGTGCTCCATGCTTGGATTTAGGGTCAAGCCTCTCTGCTGGTGACAGGGACAGCAGGGTCTCCTCCACAGCAGGAATGGCTTTAGCAGGGACTCTGCCTGCACGGCTCAGCCTCCGGCAAAGGAACACGATGCCTTAAGCAGATGGATTCCCACCGGTGCCACTGTGGTTACAGCTGTGGCAGACAGGACCCACTTCCCCAGGAGCTGTAAAACCTCCTGGCCAGCTGCAGAGGCCAGTGGCCACTGCCTTTCCCAGCGGCATGAATGGACCATAGCTGATCCCACTGCATTCCCAGAAAGGGAGATGCTGGGTGGATCCCTCTGGAGCCCCCATCCCTGCCCCTTCGAGGGTCAATGTCTGCAGGTCCCAGCTCCAGCTGTCCTAAACTGGATCTATGGGATGTAGACATGCCTGTGAGCCGTGGAATGACAGCAGCATCCTTCTCAGCAAGGCAGCTCGGAGCTGACAGATTTCCCCATGGGAAGCTCAGCCCACTACCCCAGCTGACTGACTCTGCCAGCTCTGGAGGAGGCTCCGTAGAGCTCATAGAACCATAGGATCACAGAATATCCTGAGCTGGAAGGGACCCACAAGGATCAATGTGTCCCACTCTCGGCCCTGCACAGCCCCAATAATCCCACCCTGTCCCTGAGAGTGTTGTCCAAACGCTCCTGGAGCTCTGGCAGCCTTGGGGCCATGCCCACTGCCCTGGGGAGCCTGGTCAGTGCCCAGCCACCCTCTGGGGGAATGACCTTTTCCTGAAATCCAACCTAAACCTGCCCTGCCACAGCTCCAGCCATTCCCTGGGTCCCCACAGAGCTCAGGGTTGCTGTGGTACCTCCTGGCCCTCTTCAGCTCTCTGCTTTTTTCCCAGGTTGTTTTTTCCCAAATCCTTCAGTGCTTGTTGTCTTCATTCTGTGTAGGATGGGGATACTTCAGGGTGGGGGATGCAGGGCACAAACTGCAGCCTGCAACAGGCCCCTGCTCCTCTGCATTGAGCACCAACAGGGAAGAGTCCGTGTGGGAGGAGAACCCTTGGCTCACAGAGCATCTCCCCCAGTCTCGACCCTGCTGGATTGTGCAGCATCTCCCTGCAGTCCCTCCCCACCCAGGGCACCCGTGTGCTGCTAGCAGGAGGGAGCAGGGTCCTGCTGGCGTGTGACACAGCGCTGGCCAGCTGGAACAGCTCCTCCTGAACTTGTTCATAAACCTGCTCAAGTGCAAGCCGAGCTGTTTCCCACGTCTATAACATTGTGACCTCAACCCTACACATCCTACCACAACACCCAGGGCAGGGCAGCAGCACAGCCCTGACCCAGCACCAGCGCCAGGACCGAGTCCACAGGGAAAATCCTGCAGGAGCAGAGCATTCCCAGCCCCTCGGGTTGCAAACGGCCTCACGAGGGCACCCAGGACTGGAGAGGGAGGCTCAGGAGATGGGAGACAGACTGCTCCTCGCACATCAAGGCTAACAGCCCAACAGAAGGCTGTCAGGGAAGATCCCCAACAGCTCCAACCACTTTGGATTGGCAGTGGCTGCAAATCTGCTGCCATGGCTGGGGGAGGAGAAGAGCATCCTCGCAAAATACAGTGGGAGCATTTGCTTTGTTTTCCAGAAATAAATTTGATGTGGTAGTGGAAAATTGCAGGATCTCCCCGTTTTTTAGGGCACTGGTTGGGAGGGGAGAGGGGGAATCAAGGACAAGGCACAGGGAAGCAATTCCTTCCCCTGCCCTGTCTCTGACGTGGCTCTCCCTCACCTGGGCCACTCCTGACACCCACCTTGTCAGGACCCCCAGGACCCCCAGTGCTGCTCCATCCCCATCCACACTTGCCCAGCCTCCAGGAAAGGTCAGGACATGAGCCCAGAGAGCTCATCCTTAGTCGAGCAGGAGATGGAATGAGGGTCTTCACAGCTTGGGATGAACAGGAGACAGTGGAGACAGGGCCTGGGGGCACCTGTGGGTGGCACAGGCAAAAAGCAACAATTTGGGCTTTTGGGTCTCTAATAATCCCCAAAGAGGAGCACACGGCAGCTTTTCTCTTCCAGGCAATGCTGGCTGCACCCAACCTGGCCAGTCACCCATGGGTGGGTTGCCCTGCCTTGTCCTGCCCATGGACATGAGGCTGTGAAGGCACCACAGCATCGCCACCCCTGATGTGCCCCATGCTCCCTCGAGGTTCCTGCCTGGAGCTGGGGTTGTAGGTCCACTGGGGCCACGCCGGACTTCTTCATCCCGATGGGGGACATGGGAGCACCCCGGGGTCCAGGCTTAGGACCCCCAGCAATCCCCAGGGGGCTTCCAACTTCCCTCTTCCCAGCTGGGAGAGAAAGTCACCCCTGCAGCACCAGCCCTGCGCTTCCTCGGCGCTTAATTAGAAGCCTCTCCCTTTCTCCTCGTTCTCTAATTAACATGCCGGGAGCTCAAAAGGAGGCAGCAGCACAATAACAGGGGGAGACGGCTTCCAGCAGGCCCGGGCCTCATTACGGCGGGGGCTGGGGAGCGGGAGCAGGGCGTGCTTTACATATGGAAACACCGCAAACAAGAAAGGCTGGGCCGGGAGAGAAAAAGACTTGACCTCTGCTCCCCCCCATTGTGTGCCCATCATCCCCCCTCGGGGGGAAACTGGCCGGGCTGGGGGGGCTCAGGGAGCGCTGGCTTTATCATGGTGATGGGGCCTGGGGCCGGCATCACCCGCGCCCGGCTCCACACACTGCTCAGGGCTGGGTTTAATCTCTCCACAAGAGGCTTCTCTTGGCTGTTTCTATTCTGCCAAGTCAGCTCGGGTCTAGGACTTGCTGTCAGCCTGGTGAGGTCCACGGAAACATCTTCATCCAGCCCCCGTGGAGGGTAGATGGAGGGCGGGATGGAGCCTGAGCCACTGCCATGTACAGGCGTGGGAAGCATCTCCAGGCGTTGTCCAGGCTGGATTGGGCCACCCAAGTGCAAGGGAGCAGGTCTGGGCACTGAGGTTGCTGCTGGTCACCACAGCCAGAGCTGGGCAGGATGCTCTGAAGCATCTCAATACCCCACGTAGGACATGGAGGTGGCTCCACTCTGGTTTTCCATCATGAGTGGAAGGGCCAGGGATCACAGAAACACAGAACACACTGGGTTGGAAGGGATCCACAAGGATGATCCAGTCCAACTGCTGGCCCTGCACACCTCAGAAACCCCACCCTGTCCCTGAGAGTGTTGTCCAAACGTTCCCTGAGCTCTGGCAGCCTTGGTGCTGTGACCACTGCCCTGGGCAGCCTGTTCAGTGCCTGACCACCCTCTGGAGGAAGAACCTGATGCACTGCCCTGTCCAAGTTCTTCTTTAAAGGAGATTGTGCTGGGTGGTCTTCAGGTGTGGCTCAGGGGACTCCTGGCACCGGTAAAGCAGAGAGACCATCGCTGCTGGGCCAGCAAATGACTCTCCATGGGATGCCAGGGATGCTGGACAGTCATTTCAGGCCCTGAGGCCAATGCCCTCATCCTGCTACAAGTGACAGGTAATGGAACAACAAGTGAGACAGTGGGGACAAATGAGGGTGGCCTTGGCATTTTGTTTCTCCCCCTCTCTGATTTTTAGGTGTTTGCAGGCTGGCTTTACAGAGAGTACAAGTCCTTCAACACCCCACTGGCCTGATTCTGTGGGGTGAGAATTACATCCCTCCAGCACTGGGGTATTTTTTTGGAGCATGACCTCCTAGAAAACTACTGGAAACCTCAACTGTCAGCCTTCTTTTGTGCTCTTCCCACCAGATACTTCAAGTGGCCAAGGCACTCTGCTCACTCTGCTTCAGTGCCTGACTTTTGTTGAGCCAACCCTCCTATGTTGAAGTGCAGCAGGAGGTCACAGAGCAGCTCTGGAAGTGCTGATGACTTACCCCTGATGGAGGATGCACCGTCCAGCCCAGCTCTGCTGTTGCTGTTGTGGAGTCCATCAGTGTCTCTGCAGGAGGAAGGTGAAACAAGGAGTCATTGTAGGTTGTGAAAGGACTGAAGATGGAAATAGGGGGAAAAAAGCAGAGAGGAGCCAGCCCAGGGCTGCAGGGATGGAGCCCAGCCCACACTGAGCCCTCTGGCCACATCTTTGCCAGGGGGGAGCCAAGTAGTGGTCACTCCACCCATCTGCTCCCTTATCCATTGCCAACTGCTCCCTGGCCCCCATGGAGAACCATGGATTCACAGAACTGGTGAGTTGGAAAACATCTCCAAGCTCATCAAGTCCAGCCATCAGCCCAGCACCAAAACCATGTTCACCATTAAACCACGTCCCCAAGTGCCACATCCACGTGTTTTTGAACTCTTCCAGGGATGAGGACTCCACCACTGCCCTTGGAAGTCTGTTCCAATGCCTGACCACCCTTTCCATGAAGGATTTTCCCCTAATATCCAATCTAAACCTCCCCTGGTGCAACTTGAGGCTGTTTCCACTCATCCTGCCACTTGTTCCCGGGAGCAGAGCTCAACCTCCCCCCTGGCTTCCCCCTCCTGTCAGGGAGTTGCAGAGAGCAAGAAGGTCCTCCCTTGAGCCTCCTTTTCTCCAGGCTGAGCCCCCTCAGCTCCCTCAGCCACTCTTTGTGCTTCAGACCCTTCCCCAGCTCCGCTGCCCTTCTCTGGAAATGCTGCAGCCCCTCAATGTCTTTCTTTTCATGAGGAGCCCAGAACCCACCCCGAGGTGCCTCACCAGTGCCCAGCACAGGCAACGTTTCCTGCCACGCATGGGGGGCTCTTCCACCCCTCAGCCCAGCTGGACCTGCCTCCTCTGAATCCCAAATCTGTGTACCCCCACCCCAGAGCAGCTCTGCCTCTGCAGTGGAGGAGCAGCCTGAGCAGGGATCCTCCATCACCTTCCAGCTCCTTTTGGAAAACAGGGTATTCTTTCCTCAGCGCTTTGCGCAGTTGGCAAATCCTCAGAGATGCCAGCAGCACATGTGGAGGAACAGCACTTTTAGGACTTAGAAGTACTAAAAAATTAAACCAATGTTAAAGCTGGTTTTCCAGATGATTTGGGTTGAAATAGGTCAGGTGATGCTACCACCGACCAGTAGCAGACAAGTCTTCTGAAGCCAAACAACAGCAAAGCCTCCTCGCCCTCTCTACAGCTCATCACACTTCCAGCACTGGGATTTCTTTCATCCCAAAGAGCTGCAAGTTGGTTTAACTCCACTGATGGCATAAGAATAGGTGCTCAGGTTATGGTACCCCAATATCTGGGCTAACATGACCCACCAGAAATACACTGGACACTCAGAATCGTGGCATCAGGGTTGGAAAAGCCCCCAAGATCACTGAGTCCAATCATTAACCCAGCACTGCCACGTTCACCACTAAACCATGTCTCTAACCACCTCATGTTTTTAACACTTTCAGGGAGTGTTCAGCAGTGTTTTTTGAGCACATTTTGGACACTGCCAGGAGTGGTTTCCACAGTCTGAGCACCTCTCCCTCCTCCAGGCCTGCAGCCATGTGCTCACTGCAACACGGGGATTTTTCTGCACCATTCCCAATGTTGACATTTTAAGAAAATAGGACAATATTCCAGAGTTTAGAAATTCTGCCCAAAGGTCTCACCACAAGGAGGCTGGACATGAGGGAAGCGTGGTGGGACAGACTGCACAGGGCACACACGGCCAGTGATCCTGTGCTGAAACCAAGGTGATGGGCACGGAATAAATTCTGTCCCTCTGCAGGGAGAATGGGAATCTGCCCCTGATTTCAGCACATGCCCTGGGGATGCCAAATGCACTTGTGGGGATGCTGCAGGGCATCCATCCCACACACATGGAGTCACAGAACGGTTGGGGTTGGGAGGGACCTTCAAGACCATCCAGTTCCACCCCCTGCCATGGGCAGGGACACCTTCCACTAGCCCAGGTTGCTCCAAGCCCTGCCCAACCTGGCCTTGGACACTTCCAGGGATGGGGCAGCCACAGCTTCTCTGGGCAACCTGTGCCAGGGCCTCCCCACCCTCACAGGGAAGAATTTCTTCCCAATATCCCATCTATCCCTGCCCTCTGGCACTGGGAAGCCATTCCCCTTGTCCTATCACTCCAGGCCCTTTTCTCATTCCATCCTCCTTCCATGGGCAGGGACACCTTCCATTAGACCATGTTGCTCCAAATCTTGTCCAACCTGGCCTTGAACACTTCCAGGGATGGTCCCACAACAGGAATGGAGAGTTACTGGCTGAAACCAAGTCCTGCTGCTTCTCCCCACCGAAAAACCAACCATCCTGCCACAAACAACCCAAAAGCATCTCCACCTTCTCCACTTTCACTCCACTGAACAAAAACAAAGGAAGAAAAGTTCAGCCTCGAGCAGACCCACCACTGAAGAGACAGAGGAGGCTGCTCAGCACACAGAACCTCCCTTTTCCCACTGGCACCCCAAAAACTGCCTCGACACCACTGTGCTCCTTGCGCCTACTCCTGGCAGTAAATCCTTCTCAGGCTGTGGGTTGTTCGTTACTCCTGGTCCGAGCCAGCGGTTTCCAGCTCACAGGAAACCAGGATTTCAAAATTTGGTTTTATTCCAAGAGCAAAAAAAAGCAAGAAATAGACCTCTTCAATTTTTCCCACTAGGAAGAGCTCTGGAAAACAGCTAATCCCGAAATGTTGTGGGTCAGATTTGCGAAATGTCTTTTTAAACTGGGTATTTGTTTACACGGGGTAATAATAGTGTTTATTTTATCAGAGGATCTGGCTTTTTCATTAAAACACTAGTGGCGTTTGATCTGAAAGGAAAACAACATTTTTCAACCAGTGCTTTAAAACACCCCTAAATCTGTTACTTTATCTTAACTAGCAATGACAGTGGTGCACAGTAAGTACATTAATAGCAGCAACTATAATGTAAAAGAAGATATATTCTAAACCATTACAAATAATACCCCAAATAAACCTCATACTTTGAAGCATTTTGCATTTTTAAAAGCCTTTTATTTAATGAAAACTCGGTGCAATGGAAATGTCATGCTCAGTGCACCAACAGCTTCCAGCCTCTTATCCTGAGCTGAACAATCCCCTCGGAGCTCTGAATCCACCCTGGCTGGCCCAGGGACAAGGAGGAGAAGAAATTTGCAGGCTTTAAGCAAGTTTTTCCAATGGTCAATTATCTTCTCGTAAAAACCACCAGATATTCCATTAATTTTAGTCTGGATTTACACCATTTGGCTGCCAGCTTTTGGATTTCCTCTTCCTTCTACAAAGACTCTGCTGTCCAAAACCTCCTTTCCCTCTCGTGATGTTCATGGGTGGCAAATGATTCTCCAACACAGCAAAATTAGTTGAGCTTCCTTCTTCTTCCACCCTAAACCAGGTTGCTGTCTTTGAGGCTCCTGTTTATCAGCCTTCACTGTGTAGGAGGGGTCCCAAGGCCGTGGTCCCCATCACACACAGTTGTAATGCTCCAGCGTGCCCCTTTTTGTGTAGCTTTTCCACCAGGTTGCTGCCCTGGCTCCCTTTGGAGGTGGGTCAGTGTGTTACACTGAGCAGTGGGTGCCTGAATTACAGAGCACTGGTGTCCTGGTTAGAACAGCTGGGACCAGTTAATCACTGGATGGGTGTAACCCAAAACTGTGTATTCTATAGCCCTCCATGCCATTTCCCAGAAACTGTTATCAATAGACCATCTACACCCTCTGCCCAGAGCAGCCCTGACTTCTCAGGCTATAAAATGGGTGTTAAGAGGCCTGTGAGACAGGAGGGTGCTCCTGTCCTCACACCCAGTGTGGAACTCCCCACCCTGAGGGAGGGACTGGGCATTCCTGCCTCAACTGGAGGATATATAATCTTGGAGTCTTGGGACTTTTCTAACCACTCGTGGGATCCAGAGGAAGACTGAGACCACCACTCTCAACCAGACTGAGACCACCACCCTCGACTGGACTGCACCCACCACCTTTTCAACCAGACTGCACCACCACTCTCACCAACAGTTTTTCCCCTCTCCTTTTACTTTGGACTCAGGGGGCCCAACAAACCCCACTCTGTTCCTGCCCCAGGGTGCTGGGTTAGACATTTGTGTTTTGTGGGTTAAAACCAACTGTTTGTCTGTATAATCGTACTTATTGTATTATTTTATTAAATCGTTATTCTGACTTATAATCTCTCCTTTGAGTTGAGTTCATTTCCCCTGCTGGTTTACCTTTAAACCAGCATAACTGGGAATAACTGGTCCCCGTGACTCACAGTAACCCTGGTTTGCCGCAGCTCCACACGAGGCGTGATGAGCCTCAAGCAATGGTGTGGTAGTTTGGCCTGGGCCTTCCTTGGTGACCAGCTTGTAACCAAGGAAGTGCCCAGATTTACCTGGTATTCCCTACGATTTTTACGTAAGCTGGGGTATCAGAAGGAGGGAGGAAAGGCCTTCGCTCTCTTTCCTTCCGGCGGCTTTGGAGGTGCAGGTTTCCCTGCTGTTGAGTCTGTCGGGTTGGGGAGTGAGGCCTGGTGAGGCCTTGTCGACCTTGGGAGGCGGAGGCTGCCGGCAGCCGCTCCAACGTGACTCTCCGTTGTCCCAAGGAGAGTAGTAAGATATTCTCTGCTAATTCTTTTAGTTGATAGACCTTGGGCTACTGATCGGGATATATATGTATATATTATTTTGGTTTTTGTTCTTCCCTTCCCCTTTCCCTTTTCCCTGTGAAATTGTATATATATTTCAACTGTACATAACTGTAATATAAGTGTAAATATATTTATATATATTGCTTTGTCTCTCTCTCGTTTTCGGTTCTTTTGGGGTTTTTTTTCCCCTCTTCTCCCTTGGTTTGGGGTGGGGGTGGGGGGGACTTCTTGTGGTAAGGTTTGGAGACTTGGCAGGGACCCAGCTCCAAACCATATCAAATGGGAACCCACCATCCTCCCAAGGCAGCTCCTCCACCTGCAGCGTTCCCACTGGGCTGCCCTCAGCCCCTGGCCCCTTCTGCACCCACAGTGACCTGTGGTGGGCTGCCACAGCCATGTCTCCTGGTCCTACCTGGGGCTGCCCCACGTTCATAGCCCTCCCTGAGCACCCAACGAGACAAACTCCTGCGCTAGGGACAACAAAGGCAGACCAATTTCTGGATGGGCAACCCCAAGCCCAACTGTTAATGCCTCACCAATCACCTCAGCAGCTTCACTCGCTGTCACAGGCGGTGCTTTCACAGTGCCATCCTGCTGGTTTGGCAGAACCAGATAACGGGGTGAGGGCTGATGCCTCGGCAGCCCCATAAAGACCCTCCTGGCGCCCAGGACGTGGATCAAACCCCTGTGGGAGCAGCAGGGGTGGGAGCCTGGCCCCTGGCCCACCTCTGGTGGCTGCGATAGCTGCAGCTTGGCGTGACGATTTCTCCACAGCAGCATTTCCTCAGTGTTGTTGTTTGTGCTCTTCCCTCCCTCATGTTTATCTGCAGCCTCACATGCTGCCCACGGCATTATAAATAAATCTGCAGCTGCTCGAGACCAGCAGACACGACTCTGGCCCGCTTCCCACCGGGAACTGCTGCTTCCCACGGGATGCTCCGAGATAAGTGCCTGTCCTTTTCACTTTGAAGATGTTCTCAATAAGCAGCCCCGTTGCCGGAGCTGCTGCTGGCTCCGAGGGCATGCCAGGGCTCTGGATGAACACTTGGCATCCCAAGACGCATCATCACCACCGCACCACCAGCTCCAGATGCTCAGCAGCCACACTGAAATGCCGTCACGCCGATGATCTGCTGTGACAACGACCTGGGAGGGAGTTCCTGTGCTTCTCCTGGGGCTCCTTGCTGCTCAGCCACAAGTGAGATGAGTGTGGGGTTCTCGGCTGCACCAGCTTTTCTCATCTGGCCAGATCAGGACTGAGACTGGTGGGCAGAACTGGGAGGGGGGAGGACAATTCTGGGTGCTGGTGGTGATGGGACACCAGCACAGGCTGTCCAGGAGTGGGGATGGAGAGTGGCAGGACCACAGGACAGTGGCAGAGGCTGGAGGTGCAAGGGATTAACAGAGGAACTGTGCATGTTGCAGACACACTTCTCTCTGTGCAGAAAAATAACTTCCATGGAGTTTTGCCAATTCAGACCAATTTAGAGCATCTGGCCCTGAGTTTCTCACAAGTCCTGGCAAATCCTTCACATTCACAGGCTCCAAGCTCATCCAGATAAAGAAACAGCTGGACAAATAAATAGCCCCACAGATAGCTGGAGCCTCCACCCTCATTTTTCCACCCACAACTTCTTCCCTTTTCACTCCTCACACCAGCTCCTCTCTCAGGGTAGGACACTTGCCAGCATTTCAATCCTGGTACAATATTATCAACGCAGGGAGTGATCTTCTCAGGGACCCACAACTGCATCAGCTGTGGCCGGTGCTGGATGTGCAAAGCAGGCAAGAAATTGTCCAGCCCTCTCTGATGGGTTGGGAGAAAAGTCAGAGACACCAGGAGATCATTCCTTGTCACCATGTCCCAGACATAACCCGGAAGCCCACCTAACACACCTCATCAGCTCCAGGCTGGAGGGATGCTCAGTGTCAGAGCCCAGCCAGGTGGAGCAAGACCAGGATCCGCACCGGAGACGCCACAGCTTGGGATGAGCTCCTCCATGCAGGAACACGTGCTCCTGGAACCATGTTCCTATCCTGGCCTCAGGCACATCCACGGCATCCTGGGGCGGGAGGGGTGGCTAATGAGAAACCCGTCTGTCCCCCGCCCGAGGAGCCCCCGCCGCAGATCTCTTTACCCGTCCCGAAGTTGAAAGGCCCCTCTCTGCCTCCTGAGCTTTACTGGAGCCTGATTATAATATTTTTGCCAGCACAAGCTGAGAGGGGCTGAGCAAACCTAGTGGCCCTTCCCTGCAGCCCCAAGCTTTGCTTTGCCTGGCCAGGGGCCAGCGGAACAAGCTGAAACCCAATCCCCCCCCCGGCTGAGCCGCTGGCGCGGGAACAGCGCGGTGCATTGTGAGCCGGCGGCTACAGGATATTCTGGATACTTCACTCAGGGATCCACTTAAACTCCAAGAGGGAGAGTGATTGATAGGGAGCGAGAAGAGGCAGTTGACTGAGCTGGGATGGGGAGTGCCCAGAGCTCCAAAGGCCACCCCGAGGGCAGCACAGCGGGTCATGCCCGTGGCCCTGGAGCTGTGGGCCCAGCAGAGAGGCATCTGATGCACTTCCCTGAAAAATTAGGTCCAGCCAGCCTCAGAGACCTAAGAATTAGGATGATGTCCAGCATCTCCATCCCCCCAGAGTATCTCTGACCCACCAGCCAGGCCCCAGAGTGATAATACATGGAGCAGGGAAGCCTGACCCCAGACACACCACACAACACTGGCAAGGGAAAGATGTCCCCACTTTTGGGGAGCCATGGGGCTTCCTGGACCTTCAGTTCATCTGGACATCAGCCAGGCCCACCTGCAAGCCCTGTGAGACAGGAGCCAGCCCAGGAGTGAGCAGGGGACAGCGCTGGGAGTTGGTGGGGCTCAGCAGTGCCCACTGGGACACCCTCACCCAGCTACTGGGTGATCCTCAGCTGCTTGTGACACCTGGGGACAGGTGTCAAACTAAGGGATGGCCCCAACACCCTGCCCTTAGCACAGCAGTTCAGCAGCCCCAGGGAAAACTCCCCCTGCAGTTCCACACCTTGCTGGGGGAAATGCCATGAGCTGGGCTGTGCTTTCCCATTCCCTGCCTAAATCCTCCCCTTCCTGTGATCCCACACACCTTTCTGACATCACTGGACCCATCCTCAGGGAACCAAACCCAGGGCTGATGCTGCTCTGCAGAAAGAGATCACTGAGGCCTTTGGCTTCCAGCTCTTGCTAGACCAGGAAATAGGGAAAGCAGGGCTTGGAGCAGAGTTGCACCTGGCCCTTGGGCACATGGCCATGTCCCTGGGTGAGCCAGGGCTGAGCACCACCATGACCCAAATCCAGCAGCTTCCCAGCTCCTCTTCTGAGCCTGTCCTCTCCCTCTGAAGGCCTCGAGCAGTTGCTCTGCACGGTGCCACCTGCTCCACTGCTGGAAAGCTCAGAATAAAGGGGAAAGCCCAACTCGGCAGTCCCGGGGGTCCTGCAGGTCACCCAAGCACTTGTCCTGCTTTCTAAGCACCCATCAGCCCATCCAGGATTGTCCCTCTCACCTGCCTGGCTGGGAAGGGAGCAACAGCTCCAGCTGTCAGCTGGGAATTCTGATTTTGTGACCTTTCAGCCCCTGCTGAAGGAGCAGGTGAGGCTGGACGTGAGGCAGGACCACGCTCCATCCCACTGCCGTGTCACCTCAGTCGTGGCTGCAGATACATCCTGTCTGTTCCAGTTTCCCCACACCATCTGCTCCAGCGGTCAGCAGAAACAGGATAACCCCACCAGGGACTCTGGGAAGCTGCTCCAGCAGCACTGGGACCCACTGGCAGCATCTGTCCCGAAAGGAGCCGGGACTTGTAGGTGGTCTGGGTTCAGGCGAGGGCAGGCTGCCGGGAAGAGACAATGAAGATGCCAAATGCCAGCGAGCAGAGGCCCCTCCTGCTGCTGCCAGGAATGTGGGAGCCACACAGAGGAGACACAGATGCAGGCGTTTAGCAGCTACTGTCACTGCTAATGACTTGTCCCCGCGGTGGCACCGACCCCACCTTGAGTGTCTTACCCAGTGAGACACCTTGAGGGAGGGAATCCCAGGGTAAAGTGTTGCCCTCATCTGCATCCAGCCTCATCCAGGCCCAGTAAAGACTAAATTCCCTACTAAGCCACCTTCCAAGGCAATGGAGTGGGGCCATGTCCCTCCCAAGAGCCTCCAGGTCTCTCTTCCTCGCTGAGGGATGGACACAGGGGTGCTCTGGGAGGGCCTCCATGCCCAGGAGCTCCTTCTAGACATGCCCCAAAGGAGCTGGCAGCCTTCACCACGCACTTCCCTGGTCCAACTGAGCCACTACACTGAGGATGGACCTCGGCTGTCACCGCTGGAGCCCAAACACAAAGCCACTGCCACTGGAGTGCAGCAGCACGTGCTGTGTACAGCTCCTGGCTGCAGCAACTGAGGAAAAAGTGGTTTTATAACATAATAACCTGCTCCCACCACCATGCACCAGGGCCAGCTGGAACCACGTGTAATGCCCAGTGTGCAGGGCAGCACTGCCCAGTCCCCTTTGATACCCCACAGCCACTCTCCTGTGTCCCAGGTACAGCATCCTGTATTCCCAGCCCCACTGTCCTGTATCCTCAGGCACAGGGGCAAGGTGACCTCAGGAGATTTGGGGTGCAGAAGGAAGCCCGGAGGCTGCAGAGCATCACTGGGTAAGGAGCACATGTTCAGCTCTTGGGCAACATCCACCCCTTTCCCCACTAACCCCTGCCCATCGTGGGGCACAGAGGGGACCAGGAGGAGTGACATGAGCCCAGGGCATGGCTTTGTGGCCAGCTCTGCCCCTCCTCCCCTTGAGGCCAGCGCTGGGATGGTGTGTGCAGCCAGTGCCACCTCCCAGCACCGCTGGCACTGAATGAGGGTTTGTCACCCTCCACGGTGGCACGGGCTGCAAGCAACTAGTTCCCAGCAGGCTCTGGAGCCCTGCTCAGCATCCCAATTGAGCTATCCTTAATGGGCTTCAATTTTAATTTGCTTTTATTGGAAAACACAGATGGTGACCCCCCACCCCCCTCCCGGGCCTGAACATATACAGGATAATGACATTTACGGGGGGAAAGATGTTATCTCCAAACAGCCCAAGCTGCAGCAAAAGCCCCCCCACCCCACCATGACACACCCACAGCTCTGGGCCAGGGCCACTCAGTCACCAGTGAGGGGAGGCAGGGTCAGGGCCCAGCGAAGGAGAATTAAAGAGCAGGATGAACCCCTTCCCAGCCAAGCCTGGCAGAGTGACCTTGGTCACCTCTCCCATGACCGGGTCTCTGCAGAGCAGCTGGGGGGAGAGATGCCCAAAGCTGCTGCTCAGCACTGGTGTCCCCCCTGTCCAGAGCCAGCCCCTGCCTGCAGCCCACGCAGCTGCTCCCAGCATCCCTAACTCCAGCCATCCCCCTGCAACAAGCCCATGTCAGAGCTCAGGAGGGCTGCAGGAATGTGCAGGGACAGGCAGGGACAGGCAGTGCTACAGGCACCTGGCTACCCCCACTGCAGGGTTGGGGTCCCCTGGCAAACAACCAGCATCAAACAGCCCTTAACTTGTGCCACGTGCACCCAAACGCTGGTGCCTGTGGATGCTCCTGCTTCTCTGGCACTGCTGGTGACATGTGGAGCCTCCAGACCCCCTCGTGCACCCCCCAAACCGAGCGTGTGGGTGAGAGAGGAGCCCTCCATCACACGTCTGCTCCTTCTATCTACCTGACATCCCTGCTTTTCCCTGCTGTTACTGACAGGCTGGAAATTTGCTTCTGGATGGCAGCTCCAAGCAGGAATAGCTTGGGAGGAACTGCTGCCTGTTTTTTGCCAAGCCAAAGAGGGACACCCCATACCCTGGGCAATGGGGGGCTTCAGCCTCCAGGCCACAGGAAGCCTTTCCCCAGGACAGATGCAGGAAAATCCCTTCAAGAAGCTTCTTGGCTTCCCTCTAGTCCCTCCAAAGGCCAAAGCATCTCCCTGCTGCCATCCTTTTGCTATCTCCAGGGGTTTGCCAGGAATGCAAACCCTCTGTCCCCTCCAGTCCCCCCCTTCAGATAAAGCCCCAGCAGCTGCAGGCAGTGGGTATATTTAGTGAGCTGGAAATGTTTCCCTCCTTGGGAAAACCCCATCTTCCATACCTCACCGTGGAGGGGCCTTCCCTCCTTCCCTCTCACACACTAATTCCCCCTCACAGGCAGTGGGTTGAACTGAGGGGATGTTCCATCAGTCGGTGCCATCATGTTCCTGCTCACTGGTGGTCCTGCTTGGGCGAGGGATGTGCTGCATCCATCCCTCCCTTCCATCCATCCATCCATCCATCCCCCCACCAAGCAGCTGCTTTCCACTGGGAAAAAACATCTCTGGAGCAGGCAGGAGGTGGGCTGTGGGGCCACAAGCAGAGAGAAGCCCCTCTGCCATCACCCACAAGGGCTGCAGTGAGGAACTGGAGGATCAGGGACTTGCACAGGAGAGGGGAATGTCCACGCTGCAGCTCTGCAGACCAGCCTGGAGTAGGTGGCAGCAGCTTATGAACCAGCTGTGCTGCTCATTGGGCTGGAGGAGAGCGCACACCGGGGTCCAGGCTGCCACTGGAGACCCCAAGGCTTGAGGAGACTCATTTCCATCACAAAACAACTGATGTGGGGAAGGCAGAGCAGAGCTCACCTGTGCACCGAGGGCTGCGCAGCTACAGACAACCCTAATCCAGTTCCACGGCTGTGGGAAGAGATTTTTGCATCCACCAAAAAGAAACCACACCCGGAGGCGGAAAAAGGGCAATTTCCAAAAGTTGAAAGGGATTATTAGCAAAAATTGATCGGGGTGTGGGGGGGGAGAATGTAAACAAAAACAATGAAGAGTAATTACGGCTTACGGCGGCTTTGCCAAAATCTCATAAATCTGCGATCATAAAAGAAGGCGTCTTGAGTTCAAAATTGTCTTGGCTTGGAATAAAAGGAAAAAATTGCAGTAAAAATAAACATATTGTATAAATTAAACCCGGGGGAAGTTGGCAGCAGCGGATTAGCAGCTCTGAGATGCAGACAGTTGCAAAAGGACGTATCAATGAAAAAATCGACTGCCAGGAGACAGAAAAGGGGGGAAAAAGGAATTTTTAAATACACCAAAAGCAAACACAACTGGAGCTGCGGAAAGGAGAGTCCACAGGGATGACTGAGTGTGAAGACAGGCAGCAAAGACAGACATCCCAACCAAAACAAGGGCAGGAGGGATGAGCAGTGGTGGCTCCGGGGACCAACAGTGCCCAGGAGATGCCAAGAGCCACGGACACACCTGAGACCCCTCGCTGGCAGGAGCCAGGGCTGTGAGGTGTCAGGGTCAGGAAAGCAACTTTGGAGTTGTTTTCTGATGGCAACATCAGCCCCAAGACAACTATTTGCTCTCAAGCAGCTCCATGGTGTGCTCAGCACTGCCCTGGGACCAACAGCTCCCCTTTCCCCTCCCAAGGCTTTGTGGTGGGCACCACGCAGGGACAGTGCAGTCCAAGGATGGGCAATGATTTTGTAGCATCCCAAAGGGTTAGTAGAAAGGAGCTTTGGGGTCTCTGTCCAACCCCATCCCCACCAAGAGACAGGGGGCAACTCTGGGAGAGCTTCAGGGACGGGGATGTCCCAGTGCCCCAGGGACTTGCTGCAAAGTGATGTGGGCACATCCAGCTGCTCAGCAAACCCTTCCTGGGCCAGGAGGATTCTAAAACACCTGGTGCAGGTGTTGCCTGCAGAGTGGCCATGGTGGCTCTACAAGCTCCGCTGCAGGATCCATCCTGGCCCCCCCGACATGATCCACCAAATCCTGGGAGGAGAAACAGCCCACAAAAGCCGCAACGGTCACCCAGAGAGCTCAGCCAACACCTTGGCAGGAGTCAAACCAGAGAGATGACCAGAGCATCAGCCAGGATATAGGAAAGCAGAATGAGCATTGGAGAGGGTGAATCCAGTGCTGGAGCTCTCCAGGTCAAAATCCAGGTAGTTTGGTCCTGCACCCCTCATGGTGCTCTGCACCTCTGCACCTCCCTGCTCTGCACCTCAGATGCTCTGTGGAGGTGCAGCAATGGGGACCCCCCTGAGTAAGCTTTGAGGATAAAGCAGCAGAGGTATCAGATGCAGCCATGAGCTCGTGGCTCCTCTGCATCCCTCTGCACAGCCAATGCCACCTCCAGCCAGCACAGACACAGCATGGCAAGGACAAGCCATCAGGAGTGTCCTACAGGCAGGAGCAGAGGTGGGGAAGGACAGAGCGGTGCCACTGTGCAGTGGGCAAGGTCCCTGTTTCATTCCTCAGTGGAGAAGGTCCTTCTTTTGCTGTCTTTTTGGGGTGAAACCCACATCTGTGCCAGGAGGAGAGACTGCTGTTCTCCAGGGAGCACAGAGCACCCAGTCCCCTTGCCACCATCAGCACCGCCAGAGCCTTCCAGCACAAGATACTGAAGTGACACCACAGGCACTGGCTGTGCCAACCCAGAGACACACACCCAGCACCTGCAGAGCCCAAGGGGATGACACATCCTTGAGCCAGGCTTGTCCACACCCCAGACCTCCAGTGCTCTTTGCATGGATGCTCCTCAGGGGCCCTGGGTGGATCCTTCAGCTGCATCCCTGCTCCCTCTCCATCCTGCCAAGAGAGAGCATCCCTGCACCCTGTGAGGATGCAAAGGATGCACAGACAACCTCTAAAACAGCTTTGCAGGGTTTAGGGTTTGCTGCCTGAGCCTCATAAAAGTACCACACTTCCAAAATTGAGGGTGACCGAGGTGTTACCTGACACCAGCCTTGACATGGGAAATCAGGTGAAAAGTCCTGTGCAGTGAATGCCCCATCCCCCAGATTCCCTACTCAGCATGAAGCAGCCTTTATAAATCAATGTCTGCAGGAGGAAAACACGTGAGGGAGCAGCAAGTTCATCCCTCCCTTGCTGCTGCACTCCCGGTGATCCCCGAATCCCACAAGTGGGATGGGATGGGATCTCTCCAGGGCTGATGTCCCCATCCACTGCTCAGGGAGGGACTGTGTGTGACCTGTGGGATGTGCCTGAGCACTCAGGGATGCCCCCAAACTTCAGGAAGCGCTAAAACAAGAGGACACTTCTCCCATATCCCAGCACTGTGCTCAGTCCTCTGGTACCCCAGCACCCCTCTCCTCTCCCATGCTTCCAGGACATGGAGCCCCCCAGGAGCATCCCAGCAGGTCCTGCTGCTGCCATGCAAGAGCCTGAGCCAGCCAGTGGCCACCCTGCACTGCTGTCAGTGACCCTGGAGCACAGGGATGCACAGGGAATTTATGGCAGGAACATGTGTAGCCTGGTCCCACACCGATGTCCTCGAGACCAGACCTGCCCACTAGGCAGAGCACAAGGTTCCACTCACAGCTCTGTGTGTGGGCACCACGTCTCCAGAGCAGCTCAGGACATCCCAAAAACACTGATGAGCCACCAGTGTCAAGGAGAGCCCAGAGGCTGCGAGGTCACCACAGCACAGATGGGACCCTCTGGTTACCTGTCCCCGAGGTGGGGTTATAACAAGGTGAGCACAGCCTGGGGCTGCCAATGCTGCCGGGCCTATAGGAGGTCCTTCTTGCCAGAACACACCCCAAATGCATAAGGCAAGGCTCCCCAAACCCCACATGCTTGGTAGGCAGAGAAGGGAGGACCAGCCAGTCCCAGCCCTGACAGGAGGGCAGGGTTAGATGGGATATTGAGAAGGAATTCTTCCCTCTAAGGGTGGGGAGGCCCTGGCACAGGTTGCCCAGAGAAGCTGTGGCTGGCCCACCCCTGGAAGTGTCCAAGGCCAGGCTGGACAGGGCTTGGAGCAACCTGGGCTGGTGGAAGGTGTCCCTGCCCATGGCAGGGGGTGGAACAAGATGAGCTTTAAGATCCCATCCAACCCAAACCATTCTGGGATACTCTGATTTAAAGAATTTGGTGGAACCTTAAAGCTGTCCCACTCCAAGCATGGGACACATTATAATATTCCCTGTATCACACCAGGGCAGTGCCAAGCCTGGCCTCAGCTCCACACGCTCACTGTCCCCGTGCCATGATGTCCCCAGGCTGGGATTGATCCCAGGGATAGTGTGCAAGGAGCAAAGCCCTGCACCACAGAGCCTGGCAAAGAAGCCCTGGAGGGCTGGGAGAGGCTGGGGGCAGGGGGGAGCATCCCTGCAGGAATCAGCTGTGCTGGCTGCCCATAGCCAGCTGCCTTTCCAGCTGGGTGTGAAACAGGACCGTCAGACCTTTGGTGCCTTTCATCCCTGGTAACTTTTTTACCCGCAGATATCACAGATTTGCTCAAGGTCACTCTTGTGAGAAAGCCCCCCAAAGCAAAATGTGGCATTACAGAGGCACAGATGACAGGAGGGGGCACCCAAAGAGCTCTGCCACCCCCAACCAGGTGTGTCTTGTGAGGTGGCACTTGGGATGGGGCTGAGCAGGCGATGCTGTGCCCAGGAGCAGAGCCCTCCCCAGCATTCCCTACAGAGCACAAAGCTGGCAGCTTCTCACTCAGTTCTGGGGAAAGCACTTGCTTTGGCCAGCCCACCCCCCCAAAAAAACAAGATGTTTCTGCTCCCCACAGAGCAGAGAAAATCAGACCCTGGAAAACACCACGACTAAACAGCTTTGCCCCCTCTTTGCTGCAGGGGAAGGGGCGGGGGGTGGGGAAGCCCCTGGGTGCTGACCCCTCCCAGCCAGGGGGCAGTGGGACCCTCACCCCACCCCTGGGCCAGGGGCTGTGGGCAGCAGGGCCGGCTGTCAGGGCTGGGGGTGGGTGGCAGCAGCAAGGACAGGGAACAAAGGCCAGTTCAGGCTCCATCGATCCCGGGGTCAGACGGGTGAAGAGAGAACATCTGCTCTGGCCCTGCCCAGCGCTGGCACAAGGACTTCCCTGGGGTTGTACAGGCAAGGGCGAGCCTTTCAGAAGGAGGCAGCCGCTGTTGCTGTCAGAATTCCCAGGATAGAAAGCCCCAGGAGTCCTGGTTTGTGCCCAGGGTGAGTGCCAGGCAATTCCACAGTGGTCGTGATCCATGAGGTCGTGCCCAGGTATCTCCAGCCTCACACATGAAGTGTCCAAGGCCAGGCTGGACCGGGTTTGGAGCAACCTGGTCTAGTGGTAGGTGTCACTGCCCGTGGCAGGGGGTGGAACCCAGGCTACCTGGCCATCCCATCAGCCCAACACGTGCCCAGGATGGCTGGAGACAGGGGAGGAGCATTGGCTGGACAGAAGAGTCCCAGAGGTCAAAACCAGTTTATGAGAAATTAGTCATCTTTTGATCTACAGATTCGAGCAATAGCAAATCGACCCTATCCCTGGGTGAGCTGCTGGCACAGTTAATTAGACACGTTATTAAAAACATGCTCCTCTACCAGGCCGAATTAGTCCAGCTTCCAAGCCATAGAATCCTGCCCTGTCTAATTAAACAGACCTTCCTGATTAACAGCCCTTCCTTCAGGCTGGTACCAGCAGACAAGGCAGCAGACACTCCTCAATCTGCTGGATAAAGCCAACAATGGGCAGGTTTCCACACCTTGAGTCATGACCATTAAACCAGTTCATTTTTATTTTGATTCTTCTTTGGCTTTGGACACCATAAACAGATCCAGAGGAACCCAGGGCTGGCCTCTGGGTCAGAAGGATAGAACATCCAGGTATATCCTGGCTCACCAAGCAAGGACATGATCAGCTCTTTCACTCCAAGAATACCTGATTTCCAAGGTGTTGTCAGAGCCAGAGATTTCCTGATTGTCCTGGTTATGTCCCATAGCTGTGGACCACCCTGTCTGCTCCCAGATACAGTGTGGCCATACTCAGACCAACTTCTGTTCCTCTGGTGCACCAAATTGCCTCAGGTGTAACCAATCCATCCCCTCTGGCCTTTATTGCTCTCCCAACATCAGTAGTTGCTGCAGATGGGGAACTCCTTAGCAATGCTGCCCAAAAAGTGCTGATCAACCACTCGGAGTATTTTCCTCTGACCAGTCAATTTTAAGCCCTGCCAGCACACACCTGTAAATCCATTTCCTGCTGGAGCACTGTGGTAACCCCACCACCACCCCCTCCACTCCTAATGCTGCAGAATTGCACATAAAAGGTGTGAAAGCCCTGTTTACCTCTGCAACAACTCTTGGGGTGACTCATCTATCCCCCAGCTTGAAAGCATCAAGTGCTGCCCACGTGCTTCCCTCCATGCTGACACCCTGTTTATAACCACATATCCATGGACTCGCCATCCTTACAGCCAGCCTGGGCTGCAGGGCTCTCCTCAGGGCATCTTTGTGTCCCATGATGATGCAGAGCAAGTCCTGCTGCTGCCCCATTCCCCCAAACCCCACATCTGAACCTGAGGGAACAGCTGGAGCTGTGTCAGGGAGGGTCAGGTTGGGTATCAGGAAAGGGTTCTTCCCCCAGAGGGTGGTTGGGCACTGACCAGGCTCCCCAGAACAGTGGGCACAGCACCAAGGCTGCCAGAGCTCCAGGAGCATTTGCACAAACAGGGTGGGATTGTTGGGGTGCCCTGTGCAGGGCCAGGAGTTGGGCTGGATGATCCTCGTGGGTCCCTTCCAGCTCAGGATATTCTGCGATTCTATGAACCCCACATCCCCCCCTTGAAGAGCACTGCTGTGAACTCATTTCCTCCCTTGGCTCCCATCCCCATGGGGTTCCATGGCTGACTGTTCCATACCCAGCTGTTTCACCTCACAAGAGCCACCCCAGCTGACCCAGGGCCTCGTGGGGACCGTGCAGGCTGGCAGTGGGACCCAGCCCTCCCCACCACCCCGACCCCCCCGCCGGCTCAGAGCCTTCGCCTCGCTCCAGAGGCTTTTATTAGAAACACACAGTCACCAGAGGCTGCAAGTGGAACCCATTACACAGCATTTAGTTCGTATCATTTGTATTTCACAGCCAGAAATCCCCCTGATTTCACAGGGAAACGGCGATTAAAAACCCTGCTGCGGCCAATGGGGAGGGAGCAGGTGGGAGAAGGGATGGAGGGAGCATTCCCAGCGCCAGGATGGACCTGCTCCCACACCTGGACATCCTTCACAGCCACAGCCTCTCCCGCCGCATCCTCCACACGTGAGATGCTGTTGGAATGCAGGAGGAGGCAGCTCTGCTACCTGCAAATAATCACCCTCGTCTGACTCAGGAGAAGCTGAGATAGGATTGCAAATTGCTGCTCCAAGGAAAAAGAATCCCAGAATGGTTTGGAAGGAATCTTAAAGCTCATCTTGTTGCATTCCCTGCCATGGGCAGGGACACCTTCCACTAGCCCAGGTTGCTCCAAGCCCCGTCCAACCTGGCCTTGGACACTTCCAGGGATGGGGTTCTCTGGGCAGCCTGTACCAGGGCCTCCCCACCCTCACAGGGAAGAACTTCTTCCCAATATCCCATCTATCCGTGCCCTCTGTCAGTGGGAAACCATTCCTGTCACTTCATGCCCTTGTGAAAAGAACCTCTGATGCTCTCCAGCGTTCAGTGCAGCACCATTCCAGTGAGGAATTCCAGATGTGTGCAGACATTTCTAGTTTGTGCACACAAAAACGTTGTGAGCCACGCCTTAGAGACAAGTCAACTTCTGGATTAGCTCCTTTCCCACCTCCTCCCTGGTGCTTCTTTCCTCAGAGCTCCAGGACAGGAGCAATGGGGGGCCGTGGCCAAATGGAATCAGCACCACCAGGCAACGTTATTTGTGCACCACCAGCTCCTGGGACAGAACAAGAAGAGGATCAAAAACAAAGACACAGTTTAAACCCTGAATGTGGCCATTCCCAGAAAGGCGCAAAGCTCCTTTTCTTTCTTCTTTTAAAGAAAGAGCTGGAAGTAATGAAGGGAAAACACAGCCCCCACCCACGCTCAGCTACGTAGAAGGGATCTCATCTCATAAAACAAGAAGTGACTCATCCCATAAAATGAGAACAGCAAGTCACTCCAGGATGGACATCTTGACCCACAAGAGACTTTTTAAAATAAAAATTCTGACTTGGGATGTTCAAGTTGGACATTAACAGATGATTTAGGACGTTGTTTCCTCAGGAGGGCTCTCTGGGGACGTGGGGGATCTCCAGCACTGGAGGCTTCCAGGAACTGGCCCTCCAAATCCACAGTTACCCTGATCACTGCTACAGCTGGGGCAGGGGGACCTTGGGAACAGGAACACCAGAGCTAGACATCTGCTCTGATCACAGATGGAGCTGCCTTGTTTTACTGATCGACTGATGGAGCTGATAAATCTTTTTCTTCTAGAAGGTGAGACACAGCAGGATCCCAAATCATTCCCATATAGTGATCCCAGCCACTATCTCATCCAAATCCCTGTTTGCTACCCCATTGTTCACTTTTTCTGGCAAGTGGAACTACAACACGCAGCTCTAAATTTTGCCCACAGGAAGGCTGGATGGAAACACAGGCTGGGAAACATCACCCAGACCCATCTCCATATTAACCACCTGAGGATGTGGGAGCCCCCTGAACCCACTGAGAACATACCCCCTACTCCAGCATGTTCATCTGTTGAGTATTAAAACTTACTTGGGGGGGGGGGGAAATAGCATTGCTTCCTCTTTGTTGTGTTTTGGAGAACAAATCCAGCAGATGCACCAGGAGGAAGGCAGGAGGAAGGCAGGGTCTCCCTGGACTAACACCAGGCTCATCGACACAAGACTGGTCCCCACTACAGGTCTGGAGCACAGGTCTGATGAGGAGCAGTTGAGGGAGCTGGGGGGGCTCAGCCTGGAGAAAAGGAGGCTCAGGGGGGACCTTCTGGCTCTCTGCAACTCCGTGACTGGAGGGGGGAGCCAGGGGGGAATTGGGCTCTGCTCCCAGGGAACAAGAGAGAGAACAAGAGGAAACAGCCTCAAGTTGTGCCAGGGGAGGTTTAGCTTGGATATTTGGGAAAATTTCTTCACTGAAAGGGTGATCTGGCATTGGAAGAGGCTTCCCAGAGCAAAAATGTGTGGATGTGGCACGGGGGGACATGGTTTAGTGGCAAACATGGCAGTGCTGGGTTGACAGTTGAGCTCAATGATCTTGGAGGCCTTTTCCAACCTTAATGATTCTGTGATCCTATAAACTCATCACCGGGAAGTTCCGCAGAAGAGGATGCTGGAGAAGACATCTCAGTCCACCCTGGTCCAGCTGAGCCCCCCCTGCTGCACAAATACAAATTATAACCTGCTCAGGACACGCGTGTCAGGACATGTGCAGTGACACACACGATGGAAAGGCAACACGTGACAACACAGAGCCAACAGCCCAAGCTCTCAGGGTAGGGTTCCTGCCTCTCTCCCTGGTGCCTGGTACCTGTCAATATCTGTCCCTGTCCCGCTGTATCACACCCTGTGATCACTGAGGTCAGGCTCGTTACATAATTTTAATGCACAAAGTGCAGTAAAGACCCCGAGGTCTCCAATTTTGGACCTCATAATGACACTGACTGAGGGCTGAATCACTGGACTGGAAGCATGGAATTGCCCCAGCACTGATGACCTCAGCCTGTGTGGGCCAAAGGGAAGACAGGCCAAACCCTGAAATGGCTTTGCCTGTTGCTCCAAATGTATCAGTTTCCCATATCTCATAAAATTCACCACCAGAATCAACCAGGAAACAGGAGCAAAAAGCACAAATGAAAACCAGAGGGGTTTGGGACTAAATGATCTTTAAAGTCCCATCCAACCCAAACCATTCTGTGATTCTGTAACTCAAAGAAAAGTTTAAACAACTGTTTTTTTATATATAAAGGCAACCTAGGAAGACAAGAACTTCAACCCAAACCAGCCTCGGAGGAACAAAGTGCTCGTGACAACCACACAAGCAAAGGCAATGCATGAGAAATGGAAGGAGAATAAGCACAACCCCTATTTTATTGTGACTGGCAGGAAGTGAATAAGAGAAACCTATGGAAAAATCCCTGTCTGAAGAGAAGAAAAAGTTATGGTGATGTTATTCTTTTCAGCACATAGACAAAAGGCTAAGTAAAAAATGTTAATATTCATAGAAACATAGAAAAAAGCATTGAGACAACTCAGGGCTGGTGGTACTGTCACTGTTCTCACTCCTGCTCCCCTCCCAAGGTGATTAACAGGATTTTTACTCTCCATCAGTAGTTTTTTACTCTCAGTTAGACCTTCCCTCGCTGTGGTTCCTGGTAACTGTGTGTGTGAAGGATGGCTGTGGTCAGCCAGTTTGTGTCTTTATTAGGAAAGTGGGATGTTATTCCACAGCCCTCCGGAGGACAGGGCTGCTTCCTCCCCTGAGTAACCAGGATTCCTTAGCTCATACATAACTAACGACTCAGGGAACGTCTGGCTGTAATTCCCTAAAAATCACACACGTTTGCAGGCGTTCAGCAAATAACTGAGACTTTGGAACGGATGCGTCGGGACCGTGAGGGGGCCAAACAACTCGGCTCTTTTCTCCACAGACAACGGCCTCGTGGAGGTGGGAGAACCCACAGCCTTCATTTATCTTCATTTCTGGCCACTTCAGTGATGACACCTCCATAAACAAGGCCGAGGAACCATGACCACATCAAATTCCTCCGCGACACCTCCACAGCAGATCTGACAGAACCAAATTCTGGGACGAGCCATTAAGAGCAAATTGGGAGAAAGCCAAAAGAAAGCTCCCAGGCCTGGTTCCTGTGCTGGTCAAGGTTTGTAGGAGTAACTGGGCGGTGCAGCAAACCTATGCAGCTCTCTCCAGCACTGTGTTTCCAGACAGCGTCCCCATTCCCTTTGTCACCTCTCCTGTCTAAGTGATCGCCACAAAAGGTAGAGCCCGAAGTCAAGGACCTGATGAACTCAGTGGACATTTTGTGGACATTTTATGGACATTTTACAGGGGATGGTCCATAGACTAAGGGATCATAGAATAACTAAGGTTGGCAAACCCCACAAGATCATGGATTCTAACCATTAGACCAGGACTGCCCCCTATTCACCACTAAACCATGTCCCCAGGTGCCATTAGAGCACTTCCAGGGATGGCAACTCCACCACTACCCTGGGCAGCCCATTCCAGGGAATATCTGTGTATTGTATCTGTGTGGGGCTGAGCTGCCAGCTGGGGTTAAACCACGGCAACAGGGAGAGGCAGAACTAAGAAAATCAAACACATTTCACAGCGACAGACCCAACAGACTCCAAGAATTAACAAGCAAGAGCCCATGAGGGGATGCCTGGGAGAAGAAGAAAGCTGGTGAGTCCTTGAAGACACTAATGCAGAGCACCTCAGAGCAGAGGGATCACGTCTGGTGGATGCACCAGGATTACAACGTGAGGGAATGGCAGGAGCTCAAGGTCTCGCTCGGTTTGAAATCACTTCTGGAAAAATAATGAAAAAGCTGATGTAATTCCAATCATAAAGAATTAAAGAACAGGAATATAATTAACACCAGTCAACATACTTCGAGCAGGAAACAGCTCTTGTCAAACAAATCTGATTTCATTCTTCACTGAGATTACAAGCTGGATTGGTGAGAGGAGCCGTGTACGAGGCAGGAGAGCGTCTGAGTGCTGAAACCAGGAGGCATGAGGGCAGCACAGGGAGCAGAGCTGCTGTGCCAGCCACAGCCTAGACCCCACATCATCAAAAAACATCCTAAATAGATTAAGAACTCATTAGCAGGCCAGTTCCAAGTAATAGTATCCAGTGCTGGACCTCGGTGGGCTCCGCAGGAACCAGCCCCAGGTTCATTTTTGCCTTTACAGTCAGCAGTGATGGAGAGGGGTGAAGGGAAGCACTGCTGAGGTGTGTAATGCCCTTGCAGAGCATCCTCAGGTGAAGGATATGGGATTCACCCTCGGCGTTCACCACATGAAAAAATAACGCTCCCACTTTAAAGCAGTTGTTCATTTTCTCCAGATAGTAACAACTGAGAGAAAAGGGCCTCCAAGGACAGGCTGATGATCGAGACCAGCCAGGCAGGTGGGCTGAATTGCCTTCAGCAGGATACTGAGGCAGGGGGGGCTTGCTTCCAGCTTACATTAGAAATCCCATTTTTGTGATGATGATTAAATTGATCAAATCATCCTCGAAGAAAATTTAGGGGTTGTACAAAGCTTAAAATAAATTAAACTCTGTTGGGTTTAAACTCAGCGTTGGAAAGCCTGGTCTCCTCCAGCAACCACCCCTGGAGCTGGTGTGGCTCAGCAGATGTAAGCACCAGGAAAAGCTCCAGATGATCCCAGTGACACGGTGGCACTGATTAGGGACAGCCCTCTGTGCCCAGCTCTGGCACCACAGCACGGATGCTGCTCCCACCTGACAGACGTTCACTGTGTGTGAAACAATGGGATGGCTTCAGTCCCCTTCCAAGCAGGCAGGTGTCACCCCCAGGACTGCCACCACAGCTGGGAACCCCTGGCAGCCAGGAGGATTGGGGCTCTTCCTTCCCCTCCATAGCATAACTGTGGTTTTAAGGTTTCCAGGAGATGACTGTCCCAGGCAGGAGCATCGACAGTGTCCCAGAGATGAGCAGCCCCAAAAGACAATCAAGGTGTGCACACCTGCCTCAAGGATGCAGCAACCAGGATAAGGAGCAGCCTCAGCATCACCCTGGGCATCCATCCATTCCCTTCCCCTTTGGCTCCCCAAAGGATGAACAAAACTCAAAGCACCTCAAGAAAGTCCCATCAATGGTAATAAACTAGGAGCTCTTCCATGGCAGACATCACATGTGAAGGGGAAGGGGAAGGTGAAGGCACACCCATGGCTAGAAATGACCATCTGATCCCTAGACCAAGCTTCAGAATTTTCAGTAAGTTTGGGGAGCTTTAACTCAGGAGCATTACTCAGCTACAGCAGAGACAAGACAGATCTGTAGCGTGCTGGGAGATGGCAGAAGAGTCCCGGGTCCTTGCCTGCCCCAAGGTTAGGGAAAACTCTCAGGCAAACAGCAAATCCCTATGGAAAAAGCCCTCAGCAACGGGGAGGGAGCAGCTGCTGTTGTCAGTGCCTCCTGTGCTTGTCACGGCTGCCTCTCACCCAGCGCCTCCCCAGCCAGACCCTCTGACATCCAACACCGCCTCTTGCCAACCCAGCCCAGTTGGGTTCCCCCACTAATGCAAGCAGAAAACCCACCCTTTCGGGGGCTCCTTTATATCACTGCCTCCCCCCCAGAAAGGGCTTAGTCAAAGCAAATGCCAGATCCATTAAGTGCGAAGGACCTCACAGCCAACACAGGAATGCTGGGGCTTGATGGACTGTTTATAGAGTCTTTTATAGGAAGGATGGGTAACCTAATCCCAACTACAACATTTTTTATGCTGCTCTGTGAGGGTTCAGCTGTGATTAAACTGTTGGCACTGTCCCATGGCACATAAAACCATGGAGACTGGCAAGTCTCATCCCCACCAGAGCCCTGCGAACGCAGGCGGCAAAAGTATTCCAAGTATTAAAGGCTGGCGAGCCCCACTGTGGGACATCCCAGCTCCCACCTCCACCGGCCTCCAGAGCCTGGGAGACCAAAATAAAACATCTCTAGTGAGTATTTACTCCTGCTGCAGCCCAGAGCAGGGCAAAGGATAAACACCCCACCAGGACTCCGTCTGGGTGCAGGAGATGCGACAAAACCGTGCTTTCAGCAATGGAATTCAACGTCCTTCTCCCCTAGAAGCAGCCCAGAATCAGCACAGAGCCCTCCACCACTCCTCTAAAAGACCAAATAAATCCCACAGCGACATTTTCTGCTCGGTTAAAACACTTGATTTTGAGCCAGCCTCGCTAAGCTGAGATGATCCAAGTTGTGGATCACCCGCTATCTCTACCAGGCTGATGCTCCATGGCTGTAGCTCAGACCATGGTCCCCAACATGGGCAAAGTCCTCCTGTGGAGAGGGTATCCAAATGCTCCAGCAGATGTTGACCCAGAAAACCAGGCCCACCTGGGCCAAACCACTGCCAGGGTGCTCAAATTTGACCGTCTGAGAAGGAAATAAGGATTAGGAGGGGGGGAGACTGAAAGGGCGGGTACTCCCAGCCCAGGCTTGTCACAGGGTCACACCAACCCAACGCTTGGTGCAGCCAAGCCAAGCCCCACTCCAGAGTCTCAGCTTAGCTGGAAATGGGAAAAAGGGCTGGGGCAGGGACATCAGAGCAGCAGGGTCTCCCCCAGCACTACTGGCGGGTGGGATTTCTTCAGGGAACGTGAACGTGGTGTTTGTTTCATTTTATTGTTATAGAATTGGAACTGAAACAAGGTTTTCCTTTTTTTCAATTTACATTTTTTGGCTCTGTTGACTCATCCATCAGTTCGTCTGCTCACCCTCATCACACTTCCCTGGCACGATGCATCATCTCCCTCCTGGCCACCAGGTGGGCTCCCACCATCCATGTTAACCCATGGCCATGCCAGGTGGTCTCTCAGAGTTCCAGCTCTGGAGCACACAGAGCACAAGAGCAGACCACTGGCTTCAACCCCTTCTTCTGCATTGAACAAAAGCCACCAGCACCTCAGAAACCCTTGCTGAGCATCCCCACCACAGCAGCCAGGAGAGGAACGTGTCCCCCCAGGGCTTTTTCTGTGGGATGGGAGTTTGCCAGCAGTTCTGTTTCAGCCCTGTGTGAGTGCAGGGCACATTCCTGCCACTGAAGGGAAGGAGAGCCCGTGGTGGTTTTGGGTGCCATCACCTGAGCCCGTGCCCCTAATGGGGTTCCTCCTTCCAGCACAGGCAGCACACTGACACACCATGGTGACACACAGGGGTGGGCACATCACCAGGGCTTGATGAGCAGTCAGAACCCCTGGAAGACCCAGAGAGGGGCTAAGCACTTCTCCACCCCTCTGGCCACCAAGTAACTCAGGGCTGGTGGACACCACACCCAGGGCTGACCTCATAAATCCCGTGGTTTTTTTCCTTTCCCCTCCGTAGCCCACACACCAAGGACCTCCCAAAGACACAGTAAAATGCCAGGTCAGCCTTCCAAGGGCTCAGCGCCCACAAGTAGGAGCCCAGGTCATATTTAGGCCACTCAAATTACAGGGCAAGGTTTCTTTTGAGGGTGACCTGCTTCGCTTCCCCCAGCACGGAGCCACACGGGCAGCCCCTGCCATCCCACCCAGAATGCCATGGGGACATGTGGGCTCCACTGGTGCCTCCTGTTGGTCACAAACGTGCTACTCCCAAACTTACTGCCCCTACACATCCCCTGCTTTCCAGTCCAAAATTCAACCCCTCTCCCTGCAGCCCCACCTTTCCTTGCCCAGGGACTAACAGAAACTGGAAACAGCAAAGTAACACCGTGGGACACAACAGGGAGAGGCTGAACTTCACCCCCAACCCCACAGATAAGGAAGGATGGGCTCCTGCAACGGTCAGGGATGAAAGGGAAGCCGCAACGGTCGGGTTGGTTTGCTCAGTTTTTGGCACGAGCTCCTTTTCCCGCCTTGTGCACACCCATGAACTGTGTCCCACAGGGATGGAGACAGCTCAGTGGCCCAGAGGGAACAGCCTGGATGCACCCCCTGGTAAAGCCTCAATTGCACATGTCAGCATCTCCTGCCTGCCCCACAGTCCATAAACCAGTGGAGCCCAGGAGACCCCCCCAGCAACCTTCTGAGCGGAGCAAGGTTTAGCCAAACCTGGGAAGAGAGACCAGTAGATACACGGGAGCAGCTGCCAGTAAATTCAGCATTTCCAGAGGATGTTTGTATCAAAAGCTGCTGCTCTGCAGCCGGAACAGGTGTCAGTCACAGCAAAATTTTGTGGCAGCTATTCAGTGTGATGGCATAAGAGTTTGACATCAGACCAAAAAAAACCCAAAAGCAATGTGAGCAGCTCCTCTGCTCTCCATTTCACCCACAGCCATGGAAAAAGAGAGGTGAAGAGCCAAAAGAAGGAGAACACCAGGTGTGCCAGCACTGGCTCCGAGCAGCAGCAGCACAGCCACACGATGCAGGCAGCTCCCCAGCATTGGTGATGCTCCAGGGAGTCCCATGGCAGAGTCACATCACTGTCTGTCACCCAGCTGCCATGGGTGGACTCAAAGCCTCACCCACCTACCCCAGGATGGCTCCATCACCCTTGAACTGGCCTTGTCCCCCCTGCAGACTCACAACCTGCCTCCTGCCCCGAGCTTTACATTGAACATGACACGGAGCAGATCCTGTTCAACACCTCCCACCAGCCGGAAACTGACCCCTAATTAGCCAACGTCCTAATTAGCACCCTCCCTGCACCAACCCTGCTCCCGAGTGCTCTGCAGCTGTCCAGGACTCTCTGAGGTCCTCCAAAGGTGACAGGGGATGGGGACAAGCCCTGAGGCGCTGGGCACTCTGTCCCCTCCAGAGCAGCTGGCACAGCAGCTCCCCCAGCCCATGCCAGTCCCACTGCTCTGCCATGAGTCTGATGTCAAGGCATTTCCACACAGCACCACACAAACTCCCCTCCCGAGCCTCCAGAGTGGGGCTGACACGCAGCCAGGATGGGAGAAGCCCAGGAGGGTCCTTGTTACACAGGGAGTATCCATCTCTCTGCAAAGGGAGTGGGGCTTTGTCCCAGTGTCATAGAATTACAGGATGGTTTGGATTGGAAGGGACCAAAAAGACCATCTCCATGGGCAGGGACACCTTCCACTAACCCAGGTTGTTCCAAGCCCTGTCCAACCTGGCCTTGGACACTCCCAGGGAGTTCCTGCATGGACAGGGTGGCTCCAGGCTCTGCCTGGGGAATGCATTTGCCCATCTTGGCTGGAAACTGCCCCTGGTGGGGCTGCCCTGCTCTGCCTGCCTTGATCCACTGCCTCAGCACTGTGCCCCACTCCAGGCAGCACAGCCAGCTCGGGGAGGTGGCACCTCCATCCCACCACCAGGCAACCAATCAATACCCTGGGTGATCAATACCCTGCCACAAGCCATTCGCCACACCCAGGCACCTGCTGCTCTCTGCTCCCTAGGGAATGAAAACACAACATCCCCACCTTGCTTTCCCTGCCAGAGAGATGCCCAGGGAGCCACGTGCCTGCTCCCATTTACCACGCGGGTGCCACAACGTGGCAGGGGACACGAAACCAGCGCTCAGTCACCTGCAAGGGCACTCTGCAAACAGCCTGGAAGCTGTCGGGATCCTGCAGGAGAGATCCCGGAGAAGAGATCCGCAGAAAATGCTTTCCCAAAGCTGGCAGGCTGCAGTTAACTCCCTGCAGCCTGGCCAGCCCCCAGCCCCGCAGGCAGCCCGGACACCTTGTTTCATTCCATCCACGCTGCCCCCCCAGGTCACGCATTTCTCCTGCTCGCTTTGTCCCCTGATACCAGACAGGCTTAAAAGTAAAACAAGGCCAAGATTTATGAAGTGAGGCTCCTGGTAAAGGTTTCCCAGTCGCAGTTGTGGGGCCTGGAAACAGGATTACAAGCAAAGCAAATCATGAAACGCGACCGTAACCTCGGCGCGGCGAGACGTGACCCCTCACGTGCTCCAGCCCAGCTCCCCCTCCGAGTGTGTGGTGTGCACCAGCTGGGGCTGCCTGACTACCACGACCCTCCCTGTGATGGCCCAGGGCTTCCTCAACTCCCTTCTGCTGCTCCCCGCTCATCTGGGTGGCCCAACCCTGATCCTCAGCAGACTTTCTGCCATACCTCGCCTCGGACCAGCTGCACAGGTGTTTGTCAGCCCAGAGCGCTCCTAGTTCTCGTTCAACACCACAAACAGCTTCTTTGGGCACATCCTCAGAATTCCATGGTGACCTTACTGTGCCTTCCACTGCCTAAAGGGGCTCCAAGAGAGCTCGAGAGGGACTTTTTACAAGGGCACTTTTTACAAGTGACAGGACAAGGGGGAATGGCTTCCCACTGACAGAGGGCAGGGGTATATGGGATATTGGGTAGAAATTCTTGGCTGTGGCACAGACCCTGGCACAGGTTGCCCAGAGAAGCTATGGCTGCTCCACCCAAGTGCTCAAGGCCAGGTTGGATGGGACTTGGAGCAACCTGGGACAGTGGAAGGTGTCCCTGCCCATGGCAGGGGGATGGAACTGGTTGAGCTTTAAGGTCCCTTCCAATCCCAATCAGGCCATAATTCTAAGATTCTAGGGCCAAACCCTCCTGGCTGAATCATCAGTCCCACCCAGAAGTCTGGACATACACTGGACATACAAAAAGCAAAGCTGGCAAGAAAGACGCATCTCATGAGAAAGGATTGAAGTCAAACTCTCGGAGGCATCACCCTGTCCATACCTGGGGACAATGAGCTGCAGAGTGACGGGAGCCAGAAGCAGGGAGGGGTGATGCCAGCTACACCCAGGAGTACCAGCCACGGCCACCAGCACGTGCCTGGAAGGAGCGGAGAGCAGTGGATGCAGGCAGGTCTAGGTCGTGGTAGGACACACACACACCCCAGCCTCGAAACCAACCACACACCTGGAGGCACCTGAACAGCCCATTCCTGCCTGGTTTGTCCTTGGACACATCGTGTCCAACCCTCCAGTCTCAGTGAGCAACCCAAACCAAAGTGCTTGGGTTCAGTGGCCACTCTGCAGGAACCAGTGGCCTCCTGGGAGGCTCAAAGAGCAGGACCTCCTCTGGAGACCCAACTGAGGACTCCCCGTCCCCTGCTCCAAGGCAGAGTCCTCTGATTGTCCTCCCTTGCCCCAAGACACTCTAGGACAGGTAGAACCTGCATTATCACACCATAGTGAAGCATCAGATGCTTCTCATCCACAGCCTGTGCACAAGGACTGTGGAGGATGGAGACCCCTTCTCTCTCCTGCATCCCTCTGCTGAAGTTGTCCAGGCTCAGAGAGGGTTTCGACATGAGGTCCAGAGGGTCCGTCCCCTGTTTGACCCTCCTCACCCTCCCTGCTTCCCCTCTCCTCTGCCTCTCAGCTGCAGCAGTGCTGCAGCAGCCCCCCTACATGGGTCCTGCAAGCCACGACAAGGACACTCAACCAGAGCTCACCAGGCTCCAGCAGGGCCTCACACACCTTGGGACACATTTTGGGAGCTGGGGTGACACTTCCCATGGTGAGGACTCAGCCCACTGCCAGACAGACAGACTCCCAGCTGCCCCACGTGTGATAACTATCACTGGGGATCTCCTCCAGCCCGCTGCAGACTGGGTGCCCCTGTGTCCCCCAACACCTGAGTTGGGACCAGAGGGTATCCCAGACCTCTGCAGCCATCCCCACTGCCTCCCCCTCCTCTCCCAGGCCGGGGGCTCGGCAGCCAGAGCCCATTGTTCCCTTTGTCTGGCCCTTGGAGCACGAGCTCGAGGCGTCCCCTGCGCCGCTGGGACGTTCACACGCTTGGCCGCCCTCGCCACCCCTGACCCGCTCGGCCAAGCACCTCCCCTAACCCAGCCTCTGCCCCTCCAAGAAGGATGAACCCTGGGCTGAGGGCAGCTCCTCTCCTCCCCACAGCTCCAGCCAGATGCTCTTGGCCTCCAAAACTCCAAGCAAGGCGAGGACGAGAGCCCACAAGCGTTTTCCAGGGGATGTCACCCTTGCCTGGCCATCCTGCCAAAACCAAGAGCCTAAAGGTGTTCCCAGGCCCAGAGAGTTCACCATCACGGTTCACCAAGGCCATGAGCACCCAGAGCAATGTGGAGCTCCCCAGCACTTTGCCTCAAAAGCTGCAGATGGTCTTGAAAGCCAAACTGGGAGCTGGGGGGGCAACAGGATCCCACTGAGCCTGGGCATCCCGTGTGGGAGCCTGGAGAAGGCACCTTTCCCTTGGGACAGACCTCAAACACCACACCTGCCCAGGGAGGGTGAACCAAAGGAATTCCTGGTTTCCATCCCACCTCCAGCAGTGCGCCAGGATGCTCAGGGGGGAGGTGTAACAAGCACCCCAGCACCATCAGGGCTTCCTGATGCCCCCCAGGACCCGAGGATGGGCA
Organism: Neopelma chrysocephalum; assembly: GCF_003984885.1. Lineage (NCBI taxonomy): Eukaryota > Metazoa > Chordata > Aves > Passeriformes > Pipridae > Neopelma > Neopelma chrysocephalum. The sequence continues at coordinate 310,472 of NW_020897862.1, forward strand.
GGGGTGGGGCTTCACCCTCCACTGCTCCTGAGCGAGGGGAAAAATATAAAATAAAGCATCATCACCCCTTCATCACCGTCTTCTTCACACCTCCCACGGTCCAATGCACCTCTGTGCCCCCCTCCCAGCCCGAGCTGCATCTTTCCTGGAGCATCCCTCCCCTGTACTTCTCCTGTACAAGCATCTTCACCCCCATTCCCAGTCTTTCCCCGTCTTCGGAGTCGATGCTTTCAAAGAGCCATCCACAATGACTTTAAGATCTCTTTCTTAAAATGCTAATAAGTAATTTAAAGACTGCCACTGTGCATGCATGGGTTTAGGGTAATTTTTTCCATGTGAATCCCTTTTCATTCATCCCTGACTACATTTAATCTGCCACTTTATAGCCCGGCTATCCAGTGTCATGAGAGCCTTTTGCAATATTTTCAAGACAACTGTTGTTTTTATCATCCTGAATAATTTTGTATAATCTGCAAACACTCTGGCCTTCCCATTCCCACCCCTCTCTCATTTATGAATACATCACCCAGCGCAAGCCTCATGCTGACCCCATCCAGTGGGAAAACTGACTCTTTGTTTCCCATTCTTTAAGCAGATTTTAATCCATAAGAGAGCCCTTCCTCTAAAATTACTGCTCTGGAGTCTCTCGGATCACCCAGGGAGATCATCTTAAAGGATGCTCGTCCCATTTACTCTGCCCCAAATATTCATTTTATTGATTTATTGTAAAATATTAGTTCTCCTGCCATTGCTCCAGGGCAGTCTCCCAGCCCTGCCCTAGGAAGGAAAGCTCCTTGGCAGGAGGCCCCTTGGCCATGGCCATTTGGGGGGACACTGAAGTCAGTCCCCACCTTCCCCAGGGCTCCATCCTGCAGATTTAACCTCCCAATACTCGTTTGTTGTGGGGAAACTTGGGGGGATAAATCATTTCTTCTCTCAAGTTATTTTTCAAACTCCTCTCAGCCTGCCTTATATGGCTTCGCATTCACCGTACCACAGTTTGATTTTTTTTCTATTTTCTCCTTTTAGATACCACTTCCACTTTCCAAAGAACATCTTTTTACCTCCGTTGACCTCCTCCAATTTGCCATTTAATCAAGTTTGCTTTTTTTTTTTTAGAAAACTCATGTTAAATGGCTGTGTGAATTTATTCTGAGCTTTAATTTAATTTCCTACATCATGGGCAAGTACTTCCCTATTTTAGCTTCTCCCTTTGGCCAGCTCCTTCACTTTGCCTCACTTACAGACCATTACTGTGGGGTGGTTTTAAGTGCTGGTTGTTTTACGGACGTGATGGTCTGACTCTAAGAGACATAAGGTGGAAAGAACATCATTTATTGGATCAGCTGATAAAGCTTCGCCAACTTTTGGAGCTCTCCAGACCTTTTTTGTGCCCACTGGGAGACTGAACCTGCTCCCACGCAGTCGATCCCATGTCCTGCACATTGTGTTCGGGTCTGATGCAGAGATCCTCCTCCTGTGGGCTCTCCAAAGAGCCACAACTGTTCCCAGCCACTAAAACTATCATTTCTGCATGTGACATTTAGGGAGGCACAGACCAGCCACAATTATAGTTGTGTTTTCTGCCCTCGTGGCCCATTTCATCTTCCTTTATCGCTTGGCAAACGGTGCCACACGTCCTGTCAGGGGGCATCACACCTGGTGCTGCTCCCTTCACCCTGAGCAAGGAAATTCAGGGATGGGCAAACAGCATGGCATGATTCTCACTTACTCCTTCACCTCATCCTGTTTTCCTGAGCGGGCTGGCACATCCTGAACAGCCACCCCTGTGCCTGCACCCCAGCACAACTTGCCATGTATCCAGCACGTTCCTGAAACACCTGACATTGATGTAAAGTCCGTATCGATATATCACACACTCCTTCCTGCTGCCCCACCAAGGGGCCTGCCTCCAGCATTCCCAGTGATTCCCCTGTGCTCCTGCATCCCTGGGTACCAGACACAGATACCTGCGTGCTCCTGCATCCCTGGCTACCAGGCACGGATACACACATGCTCCTGCATCCCCGGGTACCTGGCAGTGATCCCCCATGCTCCTGCATCCTTGGGTACCAGGCAGGGATACCTCTGTGCTCCTGCAACCCTGGGTACCAGGCAGGGATACCCCTGTGCTCCTGCATCCCTGGGTACCAGGCAGGGATACCCTGTGCTCCTGGGTACCAGGCAGGGCACAGTGATCCCCCCATGCTCCTGCATCCCTGGGTACCAGGCAGGGCAGAGCCCTCTCCCAACATCCCCCGTGGTGCCTCTCCCTCCCTCCCTCCCTCTCTCGCCGCCCGTCAGCTCCTTATCGCGGGAGGCCCCGTGTTACCCCTTATCTAAGGCCTGAACTTTTGCCTCCGAGGATCTCCCCGCTCCCTCCATCCCAACGAGATCCAACAGGGAGCCGCGCTTCGCCCCGGCCGCTCCGCAAACCAGATTCAGGTTTGGGAGGGATTGCAAACCAGAACGGGAGCCCACAGGGGTCTTCCTCGGTAAAAACGGGCTTTTGGTGGGATGGGAACTGCGTTCCCAGACAGACCCACGCCCAGCACCCATCTCAGCAGGGCCAGTGTGCCGGGAGTGGGCCCATGCAGGAGCAGGGGGGCGGGGGGCAGTCAGACTCTCCTTTATCCCTCCCTTCAAAGTGCTCAGGCCTCGGGAGCTGTCTCAGCATCCACTATTTACCCAGCTCCTCGGGAGGGTTTCGTGGGTGCCCACTCCTATCTCCAGCCAGCTCAGGTATGTGTACACAAAAGGCCACGACTAGTGCAGGCAGGCCCTCAGCCTGTCTCCAAGGGAATTGCTGCTCCCACCCTGGGAGACAGCCCCAACCCCTTGGAAGCATCTTCGAGGCACAGACACACCCTCTTCACAGCCCCACATCCCTCTGTATGGTGCCTCGAGGAGCTGGGGGACAGTGGTGGCCATGCCAACCCCAAGCCCTCATTTCCTACCACCCTGTCCCCTCCAGCGTCTGCTCCCTATGCTTTTGTCACCCAGGGAAGCTGGAAATTCGGCAGGGGTTGAGCAAATTGCTGCTCCCGCCTGGAAAAGCCACGGAGCAGACTGGCAATGGCTGCAACACGGACATTTAAATGAGGCACCGATTTATTTGTTCTCCAAAAGGAGTTTTGCCTGTTGCTGCCCCTGTAATGCAAAGGGCAGGTGGGTGCAAGGAATGTGCCTCGTCAAAAATTAACCCAGGAAATGGAGGGGAGGGGAGGCAGCAGCAGGGAGGCACAGGGCTGACCTGAAACCACAGGCTCTGCTCTGCTCCTCAGTCCCACTAGTTCAAAAAAATTTGTTCCCAGCCTGGTCTCAGGACAGTGTTTGCAGATCTGAAGTTAAATCACACAGGAGGGATCAGCTTCTTGACAGATCCTGGGTTTTTCCCTGGACCTGCTGCTCTGCCATGTCCCTCTGGAGCGTGCTGGGCTTGCCAGGATGCTCCTGCAGCTCCTGTGGTCCTGGCACACCTGGAATATGCCACCTCCCTGGAGCACCAAGGTCAATGCCCTGGTGTGACTGTAACTCTGAAGGGGATGGCTCAACTCCTCCCCCATAGAGACCACAAAGCCACATACGAGGAGATACAAACCAACCCTGTGTCCACTGGCATCCCCCTGCACCCCCAGGGCCTGAAGGAGGCTGTGGAGTGCTCAGCAGCAGGTCATGACCATGGGTACAGAAGAGGAGACCATGTCTGAACACTAAAATATGTCATAGTAGACATGAAATTAAATATACTCTACAGTACAGAACCACAGAATATCTCACGTTGGGAAGGACCCACAAAGGTCCCCAGTCCAACTCCTGGCCCTGCACAGGACACCCCAACAATCCCACCATGCGCCTGAGAGCGTAAGACATATTATGTACATTATAATTAACTATAAACTCAAAAGTCCTGCCTCCAGCTTGCTCAGAGGACGGGCAGGGATGTCCATGTCCAGCACCTCAGCCACAGCACGCCCCGGGAATACCCACCCGGGGAGTGGATAACAGCCCTCCCACCCCAGCATTCCTCTCCAAGCCCAAAGCTGGGCTCATGATTAGGATTGCTGGGCACAGCTGATTTTCCATATCGAGTCCCCTCTCCTGTGATGCTGCTTCCCAGCAAAACTCGTGGTGGGCAATGGAGAATGGTCGAGTCAAAGCCCGGCACTGCCTCTGTGTTGCCGGCCCCGGGCTGCCCACGGCCTCTCTGACAGCAGGGCAATCTCATGTCTCCTCTCGCATTTTTTGGCACAAGGCTGGCTCTCCTCCAGCCCTCGGGAGAGTTGCCAGCACCGCAAGGTTTATGAAAAGTTAACTCCAACAGGGCAAAGAGTGCTGGTGGTTCGGTTTTCCCCCCCTCGCACGTGAGTTAGACGGGTTGTTGATTTTAAAATACCTCAGTGTCCTTCCCAGCTCCCCCCAAAACACCTCGGCAGGATCAGTGCTCCGATCCGTGCGCGGCACACGCGGCAGGAATACAAAGCGGAGCCGTTAGCGATAGCAGCACTACCAACCAGTGTGGGATCCAGACCCTTCCAGGACTCCTTTGTTCTTGACTTTCTGGTTTGGGGTTGTTTTTTTTTTTCTTTTAAAAAAAACACACAAAAAAACTTTCCTTTGAGAAGCCTGAACTTTCTCAGCTGCAGACACATTACCTTCCAACTGCCTTCACAACTATAGGCAATTCCTAACCTCTGCTTTATGTACGTTGTCATCCACCTCCCTGTTTTCCATATTGATTTATGTTTTACGTTCTTTTCACATTTCCTTTTAACAGAGCCGGTTTTAACCAAACAGCCTTCCCTCCCGAGCCCAAGCCACGCATTCTGCTGGCCAGTGAGTAATCAACTTCCAATTTCCATGCACACTCCTGTTTATATTTCCTTCCCTATCGGCTTTGTTTCTAATTAAGGTTTGTTAAATGCAAGTGAATATATAGCGTACAGAGAAATATAAAGCATGTAGATAAATAAACACCCCACACACAGCCACACTGACTAAGGCTATGCTTTCAACCACGGATCCCAAAGCACTTTGTCATGTTCATTAACAAAACCTCGCAGCTGCCTTGGGAAAGACGCTTGGATTATTTTACGCCTTGTAATTAGGAAAACTGAGGCACAGAGGAGACAAGTGAAATTACCAGCAGTACAGAAACGTTCTGTGGCGGAGCTGAAAACAGGACTCAAGAGGCAGGATCCTCCAGCATTGTGGTTTTTCCCTCAACAAGCCTTTTTGCCCCCATTTTGGCCCTGGGAATTTGCTGGAGCCGGTGATGGCAGCGTGGAAGGCATCGCCACCGCGGAGGTGCCCGCGGCCGGGGGGATGTGGTGGGGTCCAGCCAACACCTCTGCGGGCAGCAGCTGCTGTTGGGTCAGTCTGTCCACACCACAGGGATCCAGAGGTGCAGGTGGACACCACATCCAAGCACCATGGGAAGAGGCGGCTCCCAAAAGGAAGGAGCAGAGGCACACCCGGGGACCTGCATCCCACACGCCTTCACCTTGCCAGCTCTCCAGACGCCTTTTCCAGGAAGGCTGGGCGTGGGAGCTGGCTGCCCACGCCAACACTGCGAGTGACCATCATAACCCCACAGCGCACACAGGGCAAGAGGCAACAGCGGGGGCATGGGGGGACCCCCTGAACCCAAATCCACACAGTTGGCTCCAGCTGGGAATGGCTGCTGGAAGCACAGTGCAGGGTGCCCAGTGACCACCTCCACGGGCACATCTCCATCCATGCAGGAGCACACCTTACGGAGACCATCTCCGGTGGGCAAAACACCCCACCAGCAACAGCCACCCCCTTGCTCCCAGATATTTTCCCCATCCCTTGGGATGTGCCCTGGCACTCGTGCATCCAGTGCCCGCCGCTCCTGCCATGACGGTGGAACAGCCATTCACGTCTCAAGCACGCGCGGAGGAGCCCCCGGGAGCCGGTGGCTGACCCCCAGCACTGCCCAACAACCTCCCTTGCGGTGCAGGAGGGGCAGGGTGGGGTGGACGTGTCACCCCGTCCCCAACAAGGCACCTGGCTCTGTCCCCGCTGCAGTCAGCAGTGTTGGCTGGGCACGGCCAAGCCCACTCGGGTCCCGCTGGCCAAGCCCAGACCCCATTGGAAGTGTCAAGGCCACTGGCTGATCGGGCCAGACATCCTGCACGGACACATAACGCTCCCAAAAACACACTCATCACCCCAAACCTTCCCCCCCCATAATTAAAACCATGCCGGGCTCATTTGAATACCAGAGCTGGCGAGCGCTCTCCGCTGCAACGTAAATAGTCCTATTTATGCCAAGCTCCCATATTGTAAATATCACGATGTATAGCTGGCCAACCCATGAGTCATCTCCCAAAACTCCAACTTAATAAATGGTGCCTCATCCATGTTCCAGACAAACACTGTCCATGCGGCTCCCACCGCCCGGCGCGCCCAGGGCCAGCAGTGGCCACCCAGCCTGCCCACGGAGCCCAACAGAGCCAGAGGGACAGCGGAGCCACCCAACCCCTCACACACGACCCTTCCACAACGAACCCATGGACCGCGCTGCTCTGGGATGAGCCCGTTTTTGGCCTGACACCTTGCCCTCGCCCCTGCCCAGCCCAGTTCGCCGCCGCTTCCCAGGGTGTCCACGCAGCGGGCGGGCAGGAGGAAGGAAGGAATGGCTGGCATGGTCTCGGAGACGGGAAAACGAGTCGTCCCCTTGCCCAGACCCCAGCACGGGGCTCCCACCCAGCGCCGTCCCCACGCACCCAGCCCTGGAGCTCCCACCTGCCGCCTCGCTCTGCTTTGTCTGAGCACCGGGGACCTCGGCGGGGAGCTCGGCTCCTCCCGGGGACGCCGGGAACGCCACGGCGCCAACGGGGAGCCGGCCACCAGCTCCAGGATGCCGGCGAGGCCTGGTTGAGGGGCGCCCCAAAGACTCTCCCAAGACCAGCGGTGGGGCGGCGAATCCCGGGCATCCCCGGGGGACGCTCCGTGGTACCCAGGGATGCCCACCGCGGCGGAGGGATGGCGGGGAGAAGCGCGGCGGGCCATCGGGAGGGTCCGGGGATGGCGGGGGGCACACGCGACACACCGGGGCTCCGCCGGCGACACCTCCAGCTGGGGCAGCACTTCCCCAAAACTTCGCCTCCCTTCCGAAGGGCGGGGGGGGGGGGGGGGGGGGGGGGGCGGGGGGGGGGGGGGGG
>NW_020897862.1:318061-376401 GCF_003984885.1 Neopelma chrysocephalum
GGGGGGGTGGCGGGGGGGGGTGTCCCCGGGGATGCCCCCGCCGCCCTTCGCATCACCCGCGGTGGCCGCGGGCCGAGAGCTGAGCATCTCCCTCCCGCGGGGCTGAGCCCACGCCGCTGCCCAGCGGGGCGGTGAGGAGATTCCCGGCCGGAGAAGGGGATGTATCCAGCAGGATGAAAAAAAAAAGAAAAAAAGGAAACAAAAATCCAAGGAGTTGGTAAAGCCGTGGCTTGTTGCTGGCAGCCCTGAGCAGCCCTCCCTCCCCACCCCAGCCCCCTGAGACCAGTCCAGGTGGAGACGGAGCAGGAATTCCCCCCCACTTCAAGTGTGGAGCAGTTGTGAGCTGGTCACAAGCCCCACTGCCACCACTGGGGTCAAGCAGGACCTTCCCAGAAAGTGCAAGATGAGACCCAGCTCCACCTCTGCATCCCAGCACTCAACAGCCCCAACTCCCCTCAGTGCCTGGGAGCCACATCTGCCCTGTGGGCATCTCCTATCTCTTCAGGACATAGCAGGAGGGCTGGGATCAGATGGTCTTTAAGGTCCCTTCCATCCCAAACCATTCTGTGGATCTATGACATGTGTGACTGCTACCAGGACAGTTTGCCCCACGAGGTCCCTCTACCACCACCCTGATGTCTCCTCCCCCCATCCAACCCTCCAGCATCCACGTTGTACCCAGCAGTGCCCTCTGCTCACCCCCCATAGCTGTGTCCCAATTTCTGCTGGCTGGGAAGTTGGGTCAGATGCGTCCTGCGAGAACCATTTCTGTCCTGGAGAATCTTCTCAGGGAGGTCACACCCTGAACACGGAGCTCTACACAAGCTGTGCCAGGCTCGTAGGCAGGACCTGAAGACCCACTGGACTTCCAGGATGGACTTCTGTCCTTCAACTCACCAAAGTGTCACATGGAAAAGACAGTCTAGGCTCCACTGTGCTCTTCCTTGTCCCTTTGCTGCACCAGCAGCTTGAGCACCTTGTCTTCCATGCCTTGACTCGTCATTTCTGGCTCCAGGAAACGATTCCACAGGAGTGTTTAGAGGAGGTCATAGCTCCCTGGCAGTTTTGGCAATACATGTGAGCCAAATGTGCTTCCCCAGCTCCATGTGGACAACTGCAGGCTCTGATCTGCTTTGGGAGCTCCTGTCACTGCAGATGTTGCTGCTTATCCAGGTTGACCCCACGTTCAACACAACAGCCTCTGGAGAATCCTGTGGCCCAGCTCCATTGTGTGTGGAGAAGCTTTCATCTTTAGTGCCTCTGTAGGGAACATTCTTGCATGGAAGAAGGAGGCTGAAGGCAAGGACAGCCAGTGACCTTGCTGCTCCTGCCTCCAGAGGTTTTCCTCTCCAGGGCTAGAATCCCAAGGATCCTCAGCACGCATTCCAGCACTGTCCCAAGCTCCCCCATTTCCCAAGCTCTTTCCTCACTCTCTGTTGCTCTGGAGCAGTCAGCAATGTCCATCAGATGTTTGAAAGCACTCACCACTTCCAAACTCTTCCAACCCTTCTTCATCCCAGGGCTGTTGTTGTGTCCTGCAGTGCTCTGAACAGGCATATCCCTGAGGATCCACCAGTTCTCCAAACTAAGAGCCAAGAGCAGCAGCCCTGTCCATTTGACACCCAGACCCTCTGGATTTTCTTGCAGCACTCTCCAGTGCTGCACTGCTAGACACAACGGGAATTTTGTTCCAAAGGAACAGCCACTGGAGACCTCCTCTCTTCCCCTTTAGCATTCCCTTAGGCTGTTGCTGATGGAGATGGATCTTGGACTATGCAGATGTTGTCTGGCTGCTGCACTGACTTTGAAGTTCTTATGTTGCTCCTTGGAATCTGTTTTCTGCCCTGAAGATGCTCTTCAGGGTCAGTCATGAACTGTGAGCACTGGTCCCACCTCGTGCCTTCTCTCTGCTCCCGGGAAGGGCGTTCTATGACTGTTGCATCCTTTTGGAATCCATGTAAAGGCCTGTCAAGGTTCCCAGTCACTGTCACAAACTTGCTGTTCCCACTGAAGGCGATGCCACCAGTATCCACCTTCTGACCTGAAGCCACAAGCCCCTCTGGTCACCAAGCCACTGGCTCTGAGCAGACCAGCAAGTGCCACAATGCCCCACGCTGTGACAAGTGACTCCAGACCTCCTCCAATGCCCTTCTCTGTGCCTTTCACTCGCTCTGCACCAGGTTTAGTGGCTTGGCCATGGATTAGGGAGCACTGTGTGTCCTCAGCCAGCCACCACACTGTGAGCTGATGATGCTCTCCTTGCTGCCATCTGGTGACAAGTGGATGAGGGACTGTGTCACATGGATGTGGCCACCTTGGGAGTCAAGCTATGTAGGTTTTACTGGTACTTGCTGCCCACAACTAACCCTTGGGCAGCACTACAGCTGCAGGAGGCTCAAACCCTGCTGCAGAGAGCATTAGGTAAAGCCTTGATGGGGTCACAAAAAGGGAACAGGCACCCCTCCAGCTGTACCTAAGTGTTAGTTTACATCAAAAGATGGTTCTCTGGTAGACAGAGCCAGGAGAGATGCCATCTCCGGGACATTAAAGTGGGTTTGATGGTGACGCATTTAATGCAGCATTTTCAGTTCCTGGTGCAGGAAGAACAGGTTCCATTTGCACATGAAGCCCTTGGCTCATCACACCTGGAGGAGGTGACTCCCTCTCACCCTCTGCAAGGTTAAAGTCCAACCTTTGACCCAACACCACGTTGCCTACTATACCACAGCACTAAGTGCCACATCCAATATCTTCTTAAACACCTCCAGGGACGGTGACTCCACCCCCTCCCTGGGCAGCCCATTCCAGTGCCTGATCACTCCCTCTGTAAAGAATTTCTTTCTAATGTCCAACCTAAACCTCCCCTGGCACAGCTTAAGACTGTGCCCTGCTGTCCTGCTGCTGGTTGCCTTGGTCATCCTTGGTGATGCCAAGGAGCCTCAGCTACCAGAGACATTCAGGAGAGGCTCTTGTGGTCCAGGGAAGCTACTTGGTCAATCTCAATGCCCCAGTCAAGGGAGAGGGCAGTTTATTTGGGATGGGAGAGATGGAGAGTGAGTCCCAGGGTGGCACCTGGAGCAATAAATCTGTCTGTGAAGTCCCACCAAGAGCAGGCAGGGAGCTGGTCCGGGGCCACTGAGAGACACCCTGCAGGGAACCAGCACCCTTGGTCATAAACCAGCTCCCTTGGTCACATCTCTGCATGCAGGAGGAAAGCTCTCCACCTCTTGGCTGAATCTCTTGAGCTCTGAGGAGCCTCGAGCTTCCAGGAGCAGGCTGGGAGGAGGAAAATATGAGCATATTTTTACAGAAATTGGAGTCTCCCTGCAGCAGCGAATCCCGTAAAAGCAAAACCCAAGTGAAAAGCAACTTCAGCTGCTCTGGCTCTGGCTGTGATGGGCTTGGCCCCAGGCCAGTGAGTTAATTCTGCCTATTAACTAATAGTATAGTATTGTCGGTAAAGATTCATTGCTAAACTTATGTTTTTAAGATATCACTTATCATTTAAACACTTAACTCTTGATCCTCGAACATGTACAGGCACCATGTAGCCCTGCAGCCATGCTGCAGATAACCAAAGCCACCGCTGGCTGGGGAGGCTGGGCAGTGTTTAACCCTTTTTCCCCTCTTTGTTTGAATGATAAATTGTCTGAAGTAGCACTATCCAGAGGAGAGCAGGCCCTCCCGCTCAGGGACCGCATATTATCACCTACTTAATGTTCCCCAGCTCAGCAGGGGTGGAGGAATTGTTCCCGTTTTTCTAACCTCTGAGAAGGGTGTGTGAACAGCAAGAAACCCCACGGATATCTGTGACTGCAGCCTGTCACCACCGACGGCCTCCCTCTGTCCTTCCTTGCCTTTCCCCAGCACCTCGAGTGCTCTGCAGGCTGAGGGAGAAGCAGGTCAGGTCCTTTGGGGGGAAGGCTGGGAGCAGGAGGGGCTTCCCACCACCAGGCTGAGCCTCGGGTGCTGCCCAACGCCTCACAGCTCAACATCCCCGCTCTGATCTGTCCCATAAAACACAACTTTCAAGGATCTCAGACCTCTCCCTCGTCAGCCCAGAACAAACCAGCACCTTTACCGGGTATAACCAGTCACTGTCCACTACCCAAGCAGGCGTTGGCTGCAGCCCCCTGCCCTCCCCACCCCACTGGGGTCATTGTGGTGAGGTTTCTCTGCACGCAGTTAAATCAAGATAAGGCTTTTACATCCCTTTATGCTCGGTGAGGGCACCTGGCCCGGGGTGACTCCAGCTGAAACACGACACTGGACAGCCCACCTCACTCAACCTGTTTAGCTTGTTGCAGGGACCTGTGGAGGGGGGAACCAGCAGCTCCCTCTCCCCTTCAGCTCTTTCCTCCGGCGTTTCTCAGCTCATCTTTTGCTTCCTGAGAGATTCATGTGTGCAGGAACTCTGAGCTGCTTGGCACCAGGGAAGGGGGAAGGTAAGAGGACGGCACTGGGCAGCTGAGCATCGTCCTGCACTGGGACCCCCAGGAACGAGGCAGAGCCACCGAAAAGCTTCAAGCCACGATTTAATCTCTTAAGGGTGGCTGCAGTGAGGATCCAGGATCAAGGAGTGGAAGGTAACACTGTTCCTGTTGCCGTTGCAATGTTTGAAGTCTGAGGGTTTAGCTAAATTAGGAAGGGAAAGTCAACTGGTAGACGGCAGTAATGGTTTGGAGAGTTCTCCACTCCGAAAATGAATGAAACTTTTGAATGGTAGCCATGGGAACAAATTAAAGAGAAGAGGTGCTTTTGAAGCATTTAAAATAGATTTAGAACTGTAGAATCGAGCAGGAAATTTGGGATATTTTGTTCAGCAGCTAATTTGGACCCACGTTCAAAATTAAAAGCAGATTTTGGAAAAATAAAGTTTGTAAAAGTGTCTCCTTGGGGACTGCAAAGATGTCAGGTCTTCTTGAAAAAAGTTGTTTTGGTAAATAAGCAGGACCTTAGAGAGACAGAAAGGGAAAATTTAAATAAAACATTGTATTACATATTTATTTTTAAATAAAACCAATATGATTTGTAGAATCATATGACCATTAAGGTTGGAAAAGACCTCCAAGATTATCGAGTCTAACCTTCAACCAAGTACCACCACCTTTTCAGAATGTAGAGAAATGCAATCATCAAGAATATAAAGTATCACTCTGTTTTAAAAAATACATTTAAGAACGGGTATTTAGATATACTGCAAAGAATAGGTGGAACCATCACCAAAATATCATATTATATATATAAACCTAATCCAAAATACTTTACAGCAATGAGGCGTGACTGGCAGAAGGTGGGGTTTGTATTCTGGAAGATATTTTCATTTTAGTCCTTGATTATAGCCAGAAATAGCAATGTTAGAGAATAAATCTGCCCAGTGGGTAACCTCTGATGAAAAACTGCCAGGCATTACCTACTGACAGGGGGAACGACATAAAAGGATGCTCGGTTTAATTGCTGTCATTTGTAAAGACTTCTTTAAAAAAAAGGATGTAACTCAAGCTAGTTTGTGGCAGGGAACCCAAGGTCCAGAAATCTTCAAGAAAATAGTTTTAAAGTCGTCGAAAGGAAAGTAAAAAAAGCTGAAAAGTCAGACTCAGGTCTGTGTTTAATACTATAAAATTACAGGGTGGCATCTTTGAAATTGAAAATGCTGAAATGGCGTTTAATAGGAAACCAGGGAGAAAACTACCTGGTATTTGTCAGTGCTGGTGTTAAAAGTAGGAGCTTTGCAAATGCATATGAACACCATGAAAAAATGCAACATTATGTGTTAACACTGAAGGCACTTGAGAGCAAAGTGCTCTGGTGCCCCAAGACAGTGGCAGGTTATGAGAAGGCAAATACAGGATCAGAGGCAACAGCCTGGTGAGAAATTGCTCTTTCCTCTTAAGAGGTGATTGCTATAGAAATACAGACCTGAAGGAGGCAACCACATCTCCTTCCACAGAAGGAGGGAAAAGAGACAGGTTATCACAGCCAGGCTGGATGGGGCCCTGAGCAAGCTGGTCTAGAGGAAGGTGTCCCTGCCCATGGCAGGGGAGTAGAACTCGGTGCTCTTTAGGGTTCCTTCCAACCCAAACCATTCCATGATTCTATCCATGCCTTTCCAAAGGGAAGCAAGCTACAGGAGATGTGGTGGTGCAGAGAAAGCAGAGCAGCGTGCAGGCAAACAGGCAAACTCCCCCCCCTCCCCGGAGGTCTGGAGATGAAAGGTCAGGAGTCAGCGGGAATGGGGCTCGTGCTGCATGATTGGCATTTCCCATTTTCCCTTTGGGTCTCGGAATATCCATGTCATTAAGGCCTGGACTGAAATGTGACTGAACTGGAACAATTCCTGCAGAGTGAGATGGATGGCAAATACATGCACAGGCTCCTCATGCTGATATTGACTGACTTACCATTTTTTTATTGACAATTTATCAGAATAATAATCTCTAGCATTGAGTTATCATAGAATTATAGAAGGGGTTAAGTTGGAAGGGACCTTAAACTATATCGAGTTCCAACCCCCTGCCATGGGCAGGGACACCTTCCACTAGACCAGGTTGCTCCAAACCCCATCCAACCTGACCTTGGACCCTGGGGATGGGGCAACCACAGCTTCTCTGGGCAACCTGTGCCAGGGCCTCACCACCCTCACAGGGAAGAATCTCTTCCCAATATCCCATCTATCCCTGCCCTCTGGCAGTGGGAAGCCATTCCCCTTGTCCTGTCACTCCAGGCCCTTGTCCGTAGAGGGAGGGGAGGCATCCCTGCAGGAGTGTTGGCTGTGGTGCAGGAGCAGGGACCTGCTCTGAGCCTTGTCTGTGTCTCTGGCAGGGAATGGAAGGAAGTGCTGCCCAATTAACCGAGATGGATGGAGCACGGCTGCCCCTGGAACAGCCTGTCCACCTGCTCTTTGGGTTGCTGCCCTGGCCAGCCTCCCGAGGGGCCTGCCAGCAAGAAAGTTCTCAGCTGACTCCTGGCACCTTGACACGGTGCCACGGCACCGCTGGGACAGGGGCAGAGCTGGTAGAGAGGCCATGGCACAGGTCCCTGCCCTGGGCACCGAGCACAGGAGGCAGCAATGGTCTCAAAGCTCATGGGTTCATCCTTCCCTTGAGCCTTCAGTGTGGCCAATGGAGGAGGCTCTTTGCTGTTTTCCACCCAAGGCTTGGTCCTTGCAGCTCCTGGGATCCCCTCGGCCCATTGGCATCAGCATCCTGCCTGGACTCTGTGGAACTTCTCTTTGAGTCTCCCTCTGGGGACTCTCATGAGCACCTGGAGCTGCTGACTCCTCCTGCACCCACCGAGGTGTCCCTGCTCCTGCATGGCCATGGCATCGGGGCTGAGCATCTCACAACCATTCCTGGCACCAGAAGTGTAGAGGGTGCCTTGATGGGTGCTGTGGTGGCCATAAAATCCCTGGAAGACACAAAAAGCATGTATCAGAGGACAGTTGAAGACCTCAGGGTAAGTGCTATCTGCCAGGGGAGAGTCCATGGGGCTTCTCCAAAGGGGAATCTTGCTCCACCACTCCTCAAGAGCCCTTCAGCGTGGCAAAACACATGTGGTCAGTGCAGCCTGTCCCTGGTATGTGGTGGGAGTTCCAAAGGCTTTCCATTAAGTCCTTCACCAAAATCTTTTTAAAGAAAACAAGGAGCCAAGAGTATGAAGGGGGTTCCTTGTCATTTTAGTTGCTTAAGCAGAGAGGAGTAAGCAGAGGGAGGTCACCAGTCTGTCCTGCAGGGTCTGAGCTGGACCCAACAACAACAGCCCCAGAAGTGGCAGGAGTAGGAATGAGCAGGGAGGTGACAAAGGATGGGTGATGTCATGGGGAAAACAACCACAGCTTCACTTGCACAGTGATAAGGCTGCTCTCTGTCTTTTCCCATGAAAGAACCAAGACCATCAAAGGACACCTGTGTGAGGTCCAGGGTCTAAAAGATTGGGAATAAAGGAGTTTGTTCTTCACACAGGTGGGAGATGAACAGGGGACCTCCTCAGCAGAACTGTGGATACACAAAACTCACAGGGATTCAAGTGGAGGCTGGAGAAGCTCTTGGAAGGAAAAGTCAGGAATGAATAACACACAGGGAATTAAAATAGTTTGGAGGTAAGGGAGAGCAGGAGGGGCTATGGAGGCAGGGATGTGCCAGGCTGGCTCTGTGCTGAATGCATTGCTTAGCAGGAATACTGAGGAGGAAATAAATCAGCCCCTGATTTACCTGGGAGGACAGATACTTCTTCTCAACTGGTTTTTAATTTGGACTCAATTTCCAAGCCCGGCTGTTCAGATGTCTCTGAGATAAGTGATCTGTGTAACGTCTCAGTCAAACAGGATTTTCCTTCTTTTCAGACAGCAAAGCTGTGCTCTGTAAGTGGATGTTCCAGCTAATGAGGTGTTAAGTGTAGAGAGAATCACAAGTACTTGAGGGCAGATCCAGCTGGTAGTAAAACCAACAACCAGCACCAAGATTGTCCTCAACTTCCAGGCACAACCTCAGACAAAGATATTGTCCTAAGGGCAGGACCGAGGGAAAACTTGGGAAATAGAACCACAAAAATATGGCCGTATTGCATGTCGGCTGCATCGTGTGGCTCCACGTGCTCCCTTTCCTCGGGCCAAAGGAGGAGGCTGATGACAAGGGACAGACAGAAACAGTGACTTTCAGCTTGCAGCAAGGGGCCAGGTAGGAACAGCCCCCAGAGTCCTGAAATACCAAAGTTTGCTGAAGAAACGTCCACAGAAGATGCAGTGGATTCTGTCAGGGAGGTTTAGCACAGGTATCTGCTCCCAGGAGAAGGGAGCTGTCTGAGCCTCAGCTACGTGCCTTGGCTGCTCATCAACCAGGCATCCTCAGCAGTATCCTCAGCACTGCAGAGGAACAGGGTGAGCCTTCAAGCCGAATTTATCATCTGCCCACTTTGTTTGCCTTTGGAGCAACCCAAAAGCCCAGCTGCACCCACACTGAGTAGCCCTGGTCTCCATCCCTCCACAGTGGAGGGCCCAACCACCTCCATCTGTCCTCTTGCTCTGTGCACAACAGGCCCAGGAGCAGCAGGACCACCTGGCACAAGGACAGGGGGGATGCACAGGCTCTGAAGTGACCTGGTCCTCAGGTCACAGAGTCAAAAAATCACACTGGTATTCTCTGAAAGGGACTTTCTTAATATTACTCCGTGGACACAGGCTCAGCTGGCACATCAGAGGGACATCAGGATTAGGGAGGAGACCAGATGGGGCAGAGCAGTGTAAATGTCCTACAAATGCAATGTCAGGACACACACAGATGTCTTAGCAAGGGACCTGAGCATGGGGGATGGAGGATCAGAAAGAGGCAGGAGAAACACAGCAGGTTAGCTACAAGAGCAGCTTGTGGCAGATGTCCTGCTGGTGGATGTTCCAAGTGGTGCTGAGATCCCACAGTGCCTCAGGGTGGGTGATAGGACACTGCCAGCTCCAAGACTCACCCAGTGTAAGGAAACCTGGGGTTGCAGGAGATCCCTTGGAGCGTTTCCAGGATCTGGCCAGACACAGCCATGTCTACCCTGACCTGGTGGGTCACATGGGTTTCCACCACCACCTCCAGGATGTATGGGTATCTCCTGAACTGACCTTCTCTGGGACACAGCTCATAAACAGCAGCAAAAGCAACAGCAAATTATTCCTGCAGTGCCCAAAGCTACATGGATATGGACATGGATATGGTTTAGTGGCCATGGTGTTTGATGGAAGTTTGGACTTGATCTTGGAGGTCTTTCCCAACTGTAATGATTCTGTCACTCTGTGGTTCTGTTGCTGTCCCACTGCTGCAGGTGGATAAAGACACATCTCTGGATCAGGACAGACCTCAGGAGCAGGGATGGGAGAGCTGGGAGAAAGGCTCCAGCACCAGGAGCCTCCCTGCTACCCAGCATGGGACAGCACTTGGCATGGGCTGAGCGAGGTCACCCGTGGATGGAGCCCTGGGAATAACACAGGACTGGCAGAGTGCCAGCATCTCTTACAGCACCGGGGCTTATCTTTAACGATAACAACCACGGCAGCCCCACCTTGCTGGAAAATACCTGCCCGGTGCTGGAATCCTGCATCCTTAGACAGAGCCAGGCATCCTGCAGGAGCTGAGCCGTGTTATCTGCCGGAGGGGGATTACGCTGGGAAAATGGCTCGTTGGGGATTGTATATTAACAGGATATGCTCGGCTAGTTGACAGGAAGCAATAAAGTAATTTGAAGGAGACTGGGAGAGAGTGTGTGAGTTCCTGCGTCTGTGTTAAATCACGGCACTAGATAAGCAAACAGCGCGGCCCCGGGGCGGGGGGAGCGCTGCCAACAGGGACACGGCCGGTGCCAGAAACCTCCGGGAGCTGCCGCGAGTCCAGCTCCGAGGCAGCGTGGCAGCCAGTGGGATTGCAATTACAGCTCTCCCATCCCTGCGGGATCCCGTCCCTGTCACCGCAGCACCACGAGGATGCAGGAGTGGAAGGAGAGCATCACTCAGCAGCCCAGAGACCTCGGTGGCTGCCTGCAGGAGCCCATCCCACCCGCCTTTAGGGGCTCCAGGAAGGAGCTGCTCCTCCCAGCAGATCCAGGCCTGCCGGAGGAAGGGGGAGGAGAGCCAAGACAAGAAATATGTGCAACTGCGGGGAGCGACGCTGCACGAGCTGCTGAGTGAAGGGCGAGCCAGAGTCTGCTGCGAGGATGAGGGGAGAGGGGGCTGTCGGAAAACATCAGGCACTTCGTATTTGGCAGCTGGCGTGGATGGAAGCGCCCTGCCCGGATCCTGCCCGGGGGAAGCGGAGCCTGCCGTGTGTGTCAGCCAGCACAGCACCTGGCGCTCAGCCTCCCACGTCCTGCTGGAATCACACGCAGCAAAATGTCAGCAGCGCTTCTTGCTCTCGTGGAGGCTTCGCCGGCCTCCAGGAGGGGATGTTCGATGCCTTCTGATGCAATCTCTGATCCTTTTCGTCAGGGATATACTTTCGCCCGCCAAGCGATTGCCTGGGAGCTCGCTGCCACAGGATATGAGCTCCACGGGATCAACAAAAGCGTGTCTGCGTTTGGTGGGGGCTGAAGGCACTCAAAGTGTTCTCTTCAGAATAAGAGAAATAAAAAAATCCCATATGCTGCCTTCCACCAGAGGCACAGAAATCCACCCCTGACTCTGGATCAGTGCCAAACCTTTTTTCCCCATGTGCCAAGGGCTCCTAGCCAGGCTGATGGGCAGGAAGTGGAATGGGGCTTGGAGCAACCTGGTCTAGTGGAAGGTGTCCCTGTCCATGGCAGGGGGGCTGGAATAAGATGGCCTTTAAGGTCGCTTCTAACCCAAACTGTTCTGTGATTCTATGAAAGTACCCTTGGCAACAGTTCATGCCAAAAACTGCATCTCACCATGAAGTGCCTCACACTGCCCTTCTCAGAGCTGGTCTCTTGGTGCGTGGAGCACTGTCCAGTGGGCATCAGACACTCCTGAACCTGCCCAGCATGTTCTACAGGGCTTGAGCACTCACACTGCTGCAGCTCTGCTATGAGGAGCTTCCCTGGAAGCTGAGGGCGTGATGCAGGTGGAAATCTGCAAGCACTGGAAAATAAGCCCATGACAACACTTTTCATGAGCATGTTGGTTGCATTCCATGGGGCATCATAAGCCCTTCCTGCTAAGGAGGCAGTGGTGACTGGGATAAGGGTGGAGGTCACTGGAGCAGAAATGGTTGGTCAGATACAGTGAGGTAGGGCCACTACCACCTTCCTCATTTTCTTTTTCAACATTCCCTCCCTGATCCCTGCACTGATGTTGGATCACCAGTGCAAAGAGTCACCGATGATGTTCTTGCACCCCTCCTTCCTCCCACGCAACTCACAAAATTTTTGGAATAGTCAGGCGGGACAAACACAACTTGTTCCCTGCCTGTGGAAGAACTGCTCCAGCTGGCTCTTCCAAACGCAGCCAGGCCAGCCAGAGCTCAAAGTTATCTGATGGTCACACTCAGCAGCCAAACCCCCGAGTCCTTCCCACAGACCTTTCCTGACACGATCTGGATGGCCCAGGCTGTGCTGGTGAGCCAGCTGGCTCCCTGCAAGGGTGTGTGGGTAGTGCCCAGAGCCTGAGATGACACCAGGAGCTCAGGTGAGGTGCTGTGCAGACCTTCCCATGGGCGTCACTCAGCAGACTGGTGTGGGTGGCCCGTGGTGCCCTCTGAGAGGCGGTGCCCTCCAACATCCCCATCTCTCCCTCAGTCTGTCGCTGTTTGTGTCTCTCACTGTCTCACCCTGGAGAGCCTCACACAGACTGTCTGACCTTCATCACCAGCTTGGCACCAGGAGTTACCCGACCTGCTCCTGAGTCATCTCTGCAGGCAGCAGAGAACAGAAGCCTCCAGATAATGGATGTACCCGTTGTTATCCACCCTGATCACAGGGACTGGGAGCTGCTTTGGAGCTCCCCAGGTGGGAATTAGCTGTACTCCTGCATTCCTGCTTCACTCCTGAATGCTTTCCTCAGCCACGTGGCTGGAATCCTGAGGTACCCTGATGGGACAGCCCAAAGCAGTCACATCCCAACCTCAGTCTTACTCCTGCCTCCTGAAGAGACCTGGGGCATCCTGATCTTCTTTGCCTCTCCAGCATTTTATTCTCGTTCCCTGACATCCCCACCCAGCTGCAGGAAAGAGATGTTCTCCCAGAGCATGACCCAACCACCTCGTGGTAGAATTGGAAGGGCTCGTGGAGCACTGGCTCCAGGCCACCAGAGAGGAAGGACCACTCCCTGGACTGGACTGGCTCCAGGCTAGAAGGATAGAAAAACTGCCTTGGCTGCAGTAATTAAATCCTTCACCCAAACGAGAGAGAGAACATCCCATCCTCCCCACTTTCCCCACAGTGCTGCAATGTGCAAGTCCCTGGCATCACTAGGCAAGCACATCAGTCGTCCCCCAGGGGACTTAGGCTGGACTTAGGTCACTTGGGCTCCGTCCTCGCTGTGTCCAAGCCTAGGCAGGGCTCCCAGCTCCTCTGGGTCAACTGTCCACTCTGGCCTAACCTTTTGGATCTGCTCACCCATGTCTGAGCACCTCAGCGTGGCTGCCCTGAGCCTGGGGGAGCAGGGAGCGAATTCCTGGGATAGACTGACCTGGTTTAGACACGTCCTTGGGCTCACCAGTGCACAAAGATTGCAGGATGAGCAGGAAAAAGAAGAGGCAAACCCATGGGAGACAGGACGTTTGCTGTCCTGCAGCACCAAGAAGTGGGTATCAATGTGTGTCATTTACTGAGTCAGCACCTGCTTCTAGGAAGGGACAGGTGTTTTCTCCAGACCAGACTAAAAGTGTTCCTGGCTTTCCCCCATCTTGGGAAGAAACATAAGTCCCATTAGCCTGGCTCTGCTTGTGTGGGATCAAGCACCATCATGAGCCCACTGGCTCCCCACCTGGCCAGGTCACTTCCATCCTCCTGCAGCTCCACCAGTTCCCAGCAGGTCTCCGCCGGTCAAGGCACCATTAAACCCACGGAGGGTGTTCCTCTGTGCCCAGGGAGCCATCGTGGCTCTTCTGTCCGGAGGCGCCAGGCTCTCTCCATGCCCACCTCGCTCCCATCTCATCCCCGGGGTCCAAGAGTGGTCGGGGGGGGGGGGGGGTCGGCCCTCCCACAGTCGCCACCACATCTGCGTCCCCCTCCCCCTGTAAGCCAACCCCCCGCCTCCTCGGCAGAGCTGTATTTCCAGCCCGGCTCTGCACTGGCGTGGCTCGGCCTTTCTTCCTTTTCATCCCTTTCTCCCTCCCTGAATGCGCTTTGGTTGCTTTGGCGGCGCGGGGCAGGGAGAGCCCCGCTCCCCCCTCGCTCCCGGGGATCCCCCCGGCAGATGGGGCCGGGATATGAATGTGCACACAGTGAAGCCCCTAAGAGGATTTGCTGGCGCCCCTTTCATTACAAGCCTTTGTGTGCTGCTCCGCTGCGGTGGGACGCCCCCGAGTTCTCCCCCGGCTCCTCTCTCTTCCACTCCAGAAGAAAAGAAAGTGCCTATAAAGGCCTTGTTTGTCCGACTTGTTTGAGGGGACCATATTGCTGTAGGTGCCGCGGGTCCCGGCGTGACAGCGTCGCCCCTTTGAGAGCGGGTGACGTGCGGCTCCCTCCTGGGAGGGTCCGAGCGGGCGGCTTAGCCAGGCGCTGGGAAAAAAGGTTTCAGTTGCATTTCAATGTCCATTGAACCCTGAATCCCCGGCAATGGTTTTTCCAGAGGCTCTGCAGACAGACAAAGCCACGGAGGAGGAGGAGGCTGGGAAGATGCTTCACGTCCGGCGGCGGGCGAAGGACCTGTTAACCCCCCAAAATCCCGTCCCGGTGAGCCGAGCGAGGCTGGCGATGTCGCTTTTCCAATGACACCTAGTGGTAAAGACAGGGAAGGAGGAAAACGTCGGCCGGGTTTTCCTGGCTCGAGCACGGCATCTCCCGCTGCGGCATTTTGCCCTTTGTATGGCAGCAGACAGCCCCCAGTGAAGAGGGAAGCGAAAACAAGCTGCACAATAGCCTCGGCAGCCCCGAGATGTCAAACAGCCCACCCCGAAACGTGCGTTGCTCCCTGGGCTTCGTCTCGGATTTTCAGGGGCCCCAGAGCAGATGTCTGGGCTGGAAATGGAAGCAAACACAGGCACATCCATCGCCTCCCCACTCGGTCTGTGCTCCAACACGTCCCCCTGTTTGCTGCCAGCTGCTCAGAGGCAGGTATGTGACAGAGATGCCAGGCCTGGGAATATTTCCAGTGCAAGCAGGGTGTTCACACTGTGCCCTGCATCAGCCACAGGTGAAGTGACCCTGCACCATGGAACGTGGCTCCAAGGATGCTCACGGGGCATCTCACCCCAGCTGAGGTGGCCCCCAGGACCTGAGGTGGCCCTGGCAGGGGGATGATGGGTTGGTTGAGGTTAAATAACAGCCTGGGCTGCTCAGTGTTTAACTAAGGTGTTGGCAAGAGTTTCCGTACCTCACCAGACAATGGAAAACCCACTCTGGAGAGCACACACGGGAGAGGTTGGTCATTAATGTCCCCACTACAGGGTTTCAGTGCAATTTCTTACTGTTTACTACACACCAAACCATCCACACTGCTGGACCATGAGCTGCTGATAGCTGATGCATGTTGTCCCCTGGCAAAAGAGACCATGGAGCCTAAATTCCCTCTGGCACAGCCTGCCTTCTGCTGCAGATCACCTTGGCTTCACTGGAAGAGGTTTCCCAGAGAAGCTGTGGCTGCCCCATCCCTGTCCAAGGTCAGGTTGGATGGAGCTTGGAGCAACCTGGGCTAGTGGAAGGTGTCCCTGCCCGTGGCAAGGACATGGAACAAGGTGGATTTTAAGGTCCCCCCAACCCAAATCATTCTGGGATTCCATGACTTGGCACACAGGGTGTACAGGAAGGATACACCAGGGAATGAGGACTTCAGGACCACACCGACAGCAGGGCAAAGAGACCAGGAATACAGATGCAGGGTGTGGCTTTGGTGGTCCTGCACAGAGACAGAGCAGCTGTGACCTCCACTGAATCCCGCAGCCTGTGCCAAGTGGTTGTGCCAAGTGGTTGTGCCACACTGTGAGCAGCCAGACGTGCAGCTGAACCCAAAGCATTGAGCTGGATGTTGATCTTCAGCTGGAGTCTGAAAATTGCGACAGGAAACCTGGGATGACATTCCTTGTCTCCTGTGACTGTAACTTCAGTCCCTGTGAGCACCCCTAGACACAAGCAATGCCACAGCAAAACCAGGATCAAGGAAAAACACACCCACATTTTAATGTTGGCAGGAAAAAACTGAGCAAAACCCAGCACCAAAACTGCCTTTAAAAATGAAATACATTGAATCCCGAGTCACAGAGACCAAAATGTGTTAATAATAAATTGGAGATGCTTCCTTCTGCCAAGGCTCAGGGTGCTCAGATGCTCTGGGTAGAGGTCCTTGGGGTCACCAATGCACAATGTTCAGGCACATCCAATGTTCCTGTAATTAATTTTACTAGAGGGAAAAGAAAACAAGGGGAAAGGCTGACAAAATGGAGACAGCCACACAGAACATGTGAGAACATGAAGAAGCCTGTCCAAAGGAGCAGGACAAACCTCCTGGATAACCCTCAACTCACCTTTTCCTTCTCACTCATGCTCTGTATCCTCCCCTGAGGTCCCAGTCTGGCAAATGGTAGGAGCATCCACCTCCATTGTCTTTTGGGACAGCCATTGGTGGCTGCATGTTGGAGCTGGGAAGGCAAAAGGTGCTACAGCATTTCCCAAACCGTCCTGGCATTTGTTTCTCCTCCAAAAAGGCTTTTCTTCCCCCTCTTTCCCTGCCCAGTGAAGATGCAGGTACGAACTGCTGTTAGCAAAACACCTACAGCTTCAACTCCTTGCTTTCCACGGGCCTGAGGGACACGTGTGATGGAGGAGGAGACTGAAGGACCGAGGCAGAACTGCCCAACCTCATCCTGAGCCTGAGGACGGAGTTGGAGCAGTTGTAGCGGATCCAGATGAATGTTAAAGACAGAAGATCACCTACTCCTGGCCACCCAGCCTCCCACAGGAGAGCATCCAGGGCTGGGAAGGGCCAGCTGATCCTTGCCTTTCTCCAGGGAGGAGGCATCCAGGGTGACCCATGCTCTTCCCCCACATCCTGAGGGACCATGCTCCACTGCAGCCAGCTGGTGACACCAGTGGCAGGACCACCCTGGTGCTCTGCAGATCTCAGGCATCGTGACAGCAGCAGAGTCCAGGTCTCAATGGATGCTGGGGTCTTCTGACTGCTGCTGCCTGGTGCCATGTACAGCTTGGGGCTCTGCAGGAGCCAAAACCGTGCACAAAACCCTCATGTTCCCAAAGCCTGACCCTCATGGACACCCCTCATGGACACACACCCAGGCTGCAGGGCTGGATGTGTGACACAGGGTCACCTCACACAGCAGAGGACACCAGGCTGTGCAGTCTGTGGTGGGTGTGCATCCCCAAGAGTCCCTCACTCAGGGACGTGCAGGGCTGCCCAGCTCCCTCTCAGGATGTGCAGGGCTGCCCAGCTCCCTCTCAGGATGTGCAGGGCTGTCCAGTTCCCTCCCAGGATGTTCAAGGTTGTCCAGTTCTCTCCCAGCTCCTCTGGAAGTGCTGCGGATGACCCGCCACTGTTCCCGTCACCTCGGTGACTGCACAGCCAACATCCCCAGACAAAAGCTATCCTGGCACACAATGGGAACAGAAGGGAGCACTGGGCAGCACCACACAGCCCTGGGGAGCTGCCACCCGAGCACTCATCCCCGAGCTCCAGCCCCTGCTCTTTCCCAGGCAGCCAGGATTGCAGGCTCACAGATATTCCTTGTTCACAAACCAGATGGGAATTCCAGGTATGTGTCCGTGCCTGCTGCACACAGTTACCCAGGGACCCTCCTTATCCACATGTCCACGTCTTGCTGTGCTGTGGGCTTCAAGCTGCCTTGCTTCAGTTTTTTTTTTTCCTCTGTATGTAAATGCAAGATTTAAGGGCAGCATGAGGTTGTTGAGAGCAGCCCTGGTCTCCTCCCTGCTGGTCCTGCCTGCCCAGCCTGGGCATGGCTCCGGCCCTGCGTGCTGCAGGAGTGTTGTGCTCTGTTTGTGTGCTCTGTGCTGGTGCCTGTGCCTGCCCTGCTTGATAATTCATGGGAGCCGAGCCTCGTGTGAGGCACATGGGTCCACATGTGATGGGATGGGGCTGGGGGCTTGTCTCGGCCTCACATGGGTGAGGTCATGGCAAATCGAGGGCTGAAACCCACACACCCCTCCAGCGAGGAGGGCAGAACAGGATATAGAACAGGGCAGGGCTGTTCTCCCCGTGGGGAAACTGAGGCATTTGGGGAGGGGTGTGTGTGACTGATTTGTCCCCCGTCTTGGTTGCTGCCACGAGCCAGTAGTGGAAGAAAAAAAAAGGTATGCCTTTCCTTTTTCTTGCAGAACAGAGAAAACCTCTGGGGAGGAGAGCAGGACTGTGTGGGGCTCTCCCAGACCTGCGTTGTCAACATCTCCAGCATTGCTTTTGGGATTTTGCCAAGAACCTGGTCCTGCATGGCAGCAGAGCATCCCCATCACGGCAGAGCATCCCGCAGGCTCCCGGTCTCAACGGGTGGGGGACAAACCACTGTTTGGATTAACCATTGAACCGAGTTCATCGCGGTGCATCCCCCAAGGGGTTAAGGACATGCAGCGGACCAGGCAGGGCCAAGCCGTGCTCCCGCCGGTCCCTCCCGCATCCCCTCCCGCATCCCCTCCCACCTCCGCGCCGGGCGCAGGAGGGCGGGAGGCAGCGGGAAGCGGAGCGGAAGGAGCCGAGCCCCGACATCCAGGAGAGCTGTGCCTGGAGCTGAACCAGGCCAGGCTTCCCATCCCGCACATCCCCATGGAAACCTCGGCCCCGCCGCCCCGCCTCGCACCCGTGCCCGATTGTAGGTCACCGATGGCCGCGCCGGTCCAGGGGGGCGAGGGGGGCTGTCCGAGGGGGAGGGGAGCTCCCCGACATCCAGGGGCTCCTGCCGAGGCTGCCAAAGCTGCGAATGGGAGAGGGATTGAGCCCTTCCCCCCGTCCCCGCCCACATCCACCCCACTGAGCAGCCTTAGGGGTCCCCGGCAGCATCCCCGCCCGCCGGTGAGCTCCGGCAGCATCCCAGCCCCTCCGTGGACCCCGAGGTGCGTTGGGTGCCCCACCACGGGGGTTTGCAGCCGCAGGACCGCCCCCACCCCACACCCGGTTCTGCTGGTCCTTCCCCTCCTGCGCTTCTCTCCCAGCACGAGTCCCCTGAATGCTCCATTTGAAGCTAATTCCGGCTGAAATCTGGTTCGCTTTCGAACGTTGCTGCTTTAAATTGGAGAGATTGACCTTGTAGCAGGAGGTGACATGCAGATGCACATCAGCAGCCCGTCAGAGCGGCGGCGGGGGCTGGGGGGGGGGGTGCGGAGCCGCCTCGGGGACAGGCCAACTATTTTATGAGTAATTTAATATCTGGAACACAGACTTTTCATTCCCAGAGATCTGCTGGGGAAAGAAAGAGCCTTTCTGCAGCCCTGCGAAGGCTGTTCCTCATAAGGAGGCAGAGCAGAAAAAACAGGGCTGGGATTTAACCCCTTGATGTCCAGTCCAGCGCAGAGGCTCCCAGCTCCCGGTCCCTGCAGAGGGGCCAGGAAAAGCAGGAGTTCCCTGCACAGCTCAGAGTGGAGTCAAGCCAGGCTGTGTTGCTCCAGGCAAAAGAAGTAATTGCTCCTTCCCATTCAAATTCAAATCCAAGCCTGAGTGAAGATGGGGGAAACAAACAACAGCCCTGAGGTGAGATTTGGGGTAGGAGCTGGTGTCTGAACACTCTTCCCTGTCCCAGACTGGTCCCTGCTGTATCAAACTCCACAGGAGTCCCTCTGGGGTTGGGACCACCCTCCAGTGGAACCAGTGCACCCAGAGGATCCATGGAGGGAGCTCCTGCCCTGCTGACAGTGAAGCCACCATGTGTGACCCCAGTAACCACCAAACCTGAGTTGGTGCTGCTGTGTCCTGTTGCTGTCTGCAACATCCCAGCAGGCACAGCCCAGTGCCTGTCCCAGTAATGCCTCTGCCAAGAGCATCCCAGCATCCTGGTACAGCACTGAACCCATACAGATCTTCCCATACAGCTCCTGCTTGATGTTATGGTTTGGAGAATGGGAGGGAAGGAAAAACACCATCCCTCCTCCCCTATATTTCACTACACAGTCTGGCCCAAGGGGAGAGGACACTGTGCCTCAGGGCTGGCTTTTCAGGAGGGAGCTGCTGGCAAGGGAAAAGCCTCCCTGTATCTGGGAGCAGCATCACAAGCTGCACGGGAGAAGGGCTGGTTGGAGGGGCTTCCCTGGGGGACTGCTCCTGATGGGCAGCCTGGCTGTGGCTGATGCTTCCAGCAAGGACCAAGGCCAAGCAAGGATGGTTTAGGAAGGGCTCTTCCTTGGGCATCAGGTACTGGGAACTCATGGGCTCAAGTGCAAACAGACCAACACCTTTGCAGGCTCCCCAGCATTTACTGGTGGTGTTAGACCAGACTGTGGGACTGACATCACTGCCTCAATCTCGCTGACAAACAACACAGTCGTGCTTTCATGTGTCCAGCTCAGCTTCATTTCCACAAATATTGACAGGCACAATGCATTCTCCACTGCATCAGATCCTGCCAAAGTCCTGCTTATGCCAGGACTGGAGCTTTGGCACAGAGGAAACTTCCAAGCCCCCATAGATGATGCAGGAGAAACCTCCACCTGGTTTTCTTGCTGATCTCTGTTGCTGGTCCTTGATGCTCTGTGCCTGGAAGCAGGAGGATTTTATTTTAAAACCCTGCCAGCTCTACCAGTCTTTGCCCACATCTGTGCTCCTGTTTCTCTCTCTGTTCCCCTCCAGCACCGACGGACCAAAGCACCCCACAGCTGCTTGGCAAAACACTGACAAACCCTAAAACTCCCGAAGTCACCTTGAAATACCTCCTGCCCCAACTTCAGCATCTGCCGAGCATCTGGTGGCCTCAGCCTGTGCGCAGGTGAGGGTCACAGCACCTCCTGCTGAAAGGCTGTGGCTGGGCCATGGGGAGGCACCGCGGCCACTCTGAAAATAAACTCCAGAGGGAGCGAAGAGGAGCAGAATGGGCGTGTCAGGGCAGAGCTGCAGAGCACACACAGAGCAGAGGGGGCGTTTGAGGGGCGGGGGGAGCGTGCACAGGGAGGAGGGTGCACCGTGTGAGCGCACACAGAGCAGCGTGGATGTGCAGGAACATGTGTGTGTGGAGCGCAAGTCCTGGGAGGAGCAGCCAACGGAGCTGGGGGGGGGTCAGCCTGGAGAGGAGGAGGCTCAGGGGAGACCTTCTCATTCCCTACAAGTCCCTGACGGGAGGGGGGAGCCGGGTGGGGGTGTCGGGCTCTGCTTCCAGGCAACCAGCAGCAGGACAAAAGGGCACAGCCTTGAGCTGCGCCAGGGGAGGTTTAGGTTGGACATTAGGAAGAAATTCTTTACAGAGAGGGTGATCGGACACTGGAATGGGCTGCCCAGGGAGGGGGTGGAGCCACCATTTCTGGAGGTGTTTAAGAGGAATCTGGATGTGGCACTTAGTGCCGTGGTCAAGTTGACAAGGTGGTGTTGGGTCAAAGGTTGGACTTGATGATCTCAGAGGTCTTCTCCAACACAGCTGACTCTGTAATTCTGTGTTTCTGTAAGGACAGGCACTGCAGATCTATTCCCGTGGTGCAGCTGTGCAGGGTTGAAGTGTGCTGGGCTCAGATGCTCATGGGGAAGGTGTGAGGAATTAATTAAACATGCAAATTGTCCCTTTCCTGAGGATCAGTGACCGTTGCATTGCCCTGATCTGCCCTTATCACCCACCACACCTGGCCCTGCACAGGTTTCTCTCCAGCTCTCCTGTTAATGGTTGTGGTGTTGTTCCAAGATTGCTCCATGAATGAATTACTTTACTTCTATGAATGAATTCTGGACCTCAGAGCAGGGTGGGGAGGTTTGGGAGCAGACCTGGATCAAAGTTTTGGTGTCCAACAGCATCCCAGATGAAGCTTCCTCTTGCCCACAGCTGTCCTATTACATGGGGTTATCCCATGCCAGAAGAAGGACATTGCATTTGTTTCCATTAAATGTCAGTGGGCTCCTGGCAGCTCATTTTCCAGCCTGTTGGGGCTCTTGGAATGGCAGGACATCCACTGTACATCCACTGCTCCTTGGTTCGGTGTCTCCTGGCAGGAGGTGTAGCTGGTGTTCAATGCAGCCCAGCTCGGTTTTGGGGGTTGCTCTTGTCCTTCTTACCATGTCCTGCTGTCCCGATTTTTGGTGGGATGCTGCATCTCCAGCTGTGAAACACCCTCTGAGTGCTGTGGCTGCGTTTTAAAACCCACCAGGGCTCTGGCACCGAGAGAACTTCGGGTCGTGACACCCAACACCTCTTCCCCGACCTTCCGAGAGGAGCAGAGGTCTGGGGACACGGGTGGCTGCACACCCGGGGACAAAAGCCTCAAATTTTGCTGCAGGAAGGATGAAGCAGCGATGTGGCGAGGAGGAGGAGGAGGTATGGACTGGGTTGGAAAGGGGAGACTCCCTAATCCCGCCCGCTGCCTCCTCCCAGACCTTACGGGCAGAGCTGAGCCTCTCGCTGCTTCCCGGCCCCTGGAGCTGTGCCCGCCCAGCCCGTGGGACGAGCACGGTCCCGCTGCCGGATGAGGGCTGAGCCAGTCTCCGGTGCCACCTGCCGGCGAATCACCCCGGACTCGAGCAGGAGCCTCTAAGCTGGTCACAACAGCGTCAGTCACTGTCTTGCACTGGCAGAGGGACACCTGAGCATCCCAGAGCTGCGGGGAGCCCTCTGGACATACGAGCAGACGCGGAGAGCTCCACAAATCCAGTCCACATCGCACCCACCTCCCTAAGACCCTTTATCGCCATCCTCTCCATCCAGCCCCAGACTCCCACAAAAATTCTCTTTTCTGCTTCCTGAATGTCCCGTGTCCACCATGAGCTGGACTGGGGTCTGCAGACAACTCACCACCCAGGTACAACACTGGGTTGTCACCTGCCCCATGCCGGGGATGTCATTGACTTCCCCAGCTTTAATTCATTTGGATGTCTTCGAGTCCATCAGCTCTGCTGTTAATGAGGAGATCTCAGGGAGGACTTGACTGTGCTGCAGGACATGTATGTGTTGGTTCTCTGCTGGGGTTTTGGGGCTGTGTGGGGGTAACTGTGTGTTCCACGCCACTCCCATCATGGCCTCAAACTGCCTTCCCTTGTGACACACACATTATCACAAGCTTTGACAGATTACTGTGGATATTTTTGTCACCACCACCCAAAAAAAAAGTCTAAAAGAAGTTGGGTTCCCAGATCCTGCCACTGTCAGGAGTCTCCAGTACAGCACCATCTCCAGTATCTTCCCATCTACCATCAATACCCAGTGGCCCCAGTTATGTCATGTGTCCTGTCCCCTGCTAGAGGCCAGGCTGCCTCTCCATGTTTTCCTAACCCTAGGCTGGGACTCTCTGGGTGTCTCTGGAAGGTGATCCTCAGCCTGGTGTGCAGCAGGAACTGCACGAGTTGCCTGGCTCTGCTCAGCAGCAATGAGATCCTAATAAGCCTGGGCTGCACCAGGAGGATGGGAAGCAATGCCCTGGGTATGTGAACATTATGTGGGGGGGGGAAAAAGGCAAACTCGAGGCAGAAAGGGACCAACAACGCAAAAAGCTGTCATTTAATGGGCGAGAACGGCAGCAATGCACTCGGGGCACCGATTTGGGAGCAAAGAGTCATTTCCAGGGGAGTCCTCAGCCCTGCAGAGGGGGCTGCAGAGACACCTCCAGCGGGCTAAGCCTCGGGGAAGATGAGGAAGCCGGAGAAGATGCTGTCGGACCCCTCGATCCCCACCAGGGAGTTCTTCTCCGTCGGCTCCAGCCAGACAGACTCGTTCATTGCCATCTTGAGGACCACGCCGCCCGTGGTGACCTGGAAGCTGCTGCGCACGAAGTCACAGAAGGTCACCACCTTCTCCCCCCTGCTGCCGCCCCGTCCCTTTTTGAAGCTGAGGCACAGGTTGCCCCTGGAGGTGGCGTGGTAGGTGAAGTAGTAGATGCCGGGGACGCGGCAGATGAAGCGGCCGTAGCGGTTCTCGTAGTGGCCCCTCTCGTTGGTGATGATGCGGTCGAAGCGCACGGGCTGCTCCCGGCGGGGGTAGGTGCTGATGCTCCTGGCAGCGGAGAAGGCAGACTTGAGGGTGGCCTGGTAGTCTCCAGAGTCCCCCGGCGGGCCGGGTAATCCGGTGAGACCTGGTAATCCCCTTCCACCCGGCGGGCCCCTGGGGCCGACCTTCCCCGGGTACCCCGGTGCTCCCGGGTCTCCCTTCTCCCCCAGGTCTCCTTCGTGCTCTGCCCGGCCAGGAGGTCCTAGGAAGCAGGAAGAAGAGTCATTGTGGTCACAGCTGAGCCCCACAGGTCTGCAGAGAGAGTCTGAGGAAGGAAACCTGCACACAACGTGGGTCAGACCCCTGCCCAACTGGCAGGTGTGACAGGATGAAAATCTACCTCCAGTAATCTGTCAAGATGTAGAAAATCTGCAGAAATTTGTGAAAGAACAAAAACAAGTTCAGGAAGAAACTAATGGGATGTCCTGTAAACAATGCTTAAAGCAGGAGAAGACATTAAAGCTTTGAAACAGCTTCTGTCTGTAGTTGCCAGTGGATTACAGAGAAACACTCTTAATATCAACAAGCTGAAAGTGGAAACTGCACAGGAGCTAAAGAATGCAAAAATAGCATTGCAAACACTGAAAACTTGCTGTTGTTCACCCTCCCTCCCCAGGTTGCTCAGCATGCTCCAGTCTGTCCTGTCCCTTCTGTCCCTGAGCATCACCCCCACCTGACAACACCTCAAAGGAACTGGTGAAAATGGATTGCTTTCCCAGGACCGTGCACCTGGCTCTGCTTTTTCCTGCTCTTGGCATTCACAGGATGATTGTCTTCCCCACCTGCAGCCTCCTCCTTACCTTGCTCTCCCTTTGGGCCGTTCTCCCCATCTCTGCCATTGCTGCCAGGTCGTCCTGGTGACCCTGGGATGCCTGGGATGGTGCCGTAGGTCTTGCAGAGTGTGGCACTGGCAAGCTGCCCTTCAGCCAGGCAGATCAGCATCACCCACAGGAGCCACATCTGCAGAGGCACAGAAGGGTGTGGAGGGGCTTTCCTGGGTGGTGGGAGGGCTGGGGAGGGCACTCTATGCTACTCTGAAGGATGGTGACTGGAAGCACATCTGGGTAATATCATCAGGGAGGGAAAACATCCTACTGCAGAGCCAAATCTGCTCTCCTGATGGCCTTGGAGGGAAGGACCAGTCCCTTTGGGTGAGGCAGAGATTGTCAGTCTCTGGTCATCTTAAATTCCCAGTTTGCAAGTGTCCACAGCTTCAGCCACATGAATATCTGGGACAGGGTATCCCAGAGGTCTGATGTCCAGCCTGGCCATGCTGCTCCCTCGGGGGGAGAAATTAATCTCATCTCAGGACCACACCTGCAGGGGACAATCTTTCCTCCAGCCAGGGCAGTTTCATCACCTGCAAGGGGAAGGCTTTTGCCTTCCACCAGCAGGTCTGAGGGACAGTGTTGGTCCTCGAAGATGGCAATGAATCCCCAAACCTTCCCCTGCACCCTGCAGCTTCCTCTTGTGTCCTGCCACATGGCTGCTCCATCCCAGAGGCATTTCTGTACCTAAACAGTATGACTGGGACAGTCATCTGGGTTTCCAGTCCCTGAGGTCTCACATTCCTTCTGCCCTCCCTGCATCCCACAGCTCAGCTCCTTCCCCCAGGTCCTTGTGTGGATGCCTGTGGATAAGCACCTGGCATTTGGGGGCTGTATCTGGACATCACATCACCCCAACCATGCCCTCCGGCCTCAGGTGGACTTTCTCAGCACTGAAACTCTGGTGCTAGCAGGACAAGAGGTTGGTGGGTTGGATTCTCCAGCCACAGCAGCTCCAATTTGGATGTGACAGGATGAATTCACAGGCTCCTAGCCCAGGTTTATCACATGACCAGAGACCACACCCAGGGCACCTTTCAGACTGATGCCCAGTCCCTGATCACCCCTCTGGGACTTTGCAATCTCCCCTTTCATGTCCTCCTTTCTCCCAGGTGGAGCAGGAGAGGTTGGGGTCCCACCAGAAATCTCCACCATACCCACCCAGCACCCCCACCACCCCTTTTCTCTACTGCCCCAAGCCACAGGGAAGTGCCAGGGGTGCAGGTGACTGTCACCCTGCTGGGACCAGGTGTTCCACACGCTCCTGCCTGTGTGAGGGGCTGGGGCTCAGCCTTGCTCTTACCTTGAGCTCCTTGTTGCTTGGGTGGGGAGGTGGAGCGGGACACACCAGCGTCCTGCTTGGAAATGCCTGCGAGGAGAAGCAGAAGTTGGCTGCAGGAGTTATTGTGAAAGGATCTGGGACACATCCCGTTTTTTTATCTTTAGCTCCTGCCCTTTTGTCCGTGGCAGTTTCACATCCTCCACGAATGTTCTCTGCCAGCTCAGCAGAACAAGCCACCCCCAAACAGCACCCTGGCCCCCCCCAGAGTACGACTCTGTCATGCAGGGTCCCTGGGTCCTGCTCAGATGCCCCCCCCCCTGCTCAGGAGAACACTGACCTGAGCTCCAGCCAGGTTTGGGGTAACCCATCGGTGCTGCAGAGTTGTGCGTGCG
Source organism: Neopelma chrysocephalum (assembly GCF_003984885.1). NCBI lineage: Eukaryota > Metazoa > Chordata > Aves > Passeriformes > Pipridae > Neopelma > Neopelma chrysocephalum. The sequence continues at coordinate 344,277 of NW_020897862.1, forward strand.
TTCAGCCAACCTCCCTCAGGCTGCTCCGCACCTTCCCAGCTCTGCTGGGAGGTTCTGGCAGACCCAGGGGATGCTGCAGGGTCTTGGCATCCATCACCTTGAATATGTGCCCCAGGCTCTCCTAAATGTTGTGTGTGGGAAGTGATTTTACCCTGCGGGAAAAGCATTCCCAGGCCTCCTGCTTTCCCCTGCTGCCTTGCGGAGGTGAAGCGCAGGACATTGGGGTATGACCTGTTCCACCCTACAGTGTGTGCCACCAGGAGGGGTCCCCATTGAGTTTTGGTGGGCTCTGCAGCCTCCACAGCCATGAACTCCTTTGGTGTGGGTCAGGGAAGCAGAGCTCTGTCCCTGGCAGGGCTGGGACCCCGGGGATATCCCACCCTCAGTGGCGTGTCAGTGGGGTTTGCTGCGTGGTCTGTGCCCATCTGCAGCTGGATTGATTCCACTTTGATGTGGAAGGGGAGGAGCAGGGGCCCTATTTGGAGGAGTCTTGGTCCTCCCTTGGTGGGGCCTGTGTGGGGGCAGAGGAACCATCCCGTTCTTGCAGGCAGTGCAGCCGGGGGTCGTACCCTCACCCCACCCCGAGCAAGGCCAGGGTGTGGATGGTGTGTGATGTCACTGATGCCGAGCACAGCAAGGGCTCAGGGACTTGCCGATGCCACCCAGATGTCCAGATGTCACACACACATCCAGCACCATATCCATCAGGCTCTACCTGCAGAAAGGTAAGTCATGGAGAACACAACACACTGTACCAGGCGCACTGGGGAAGGATTTATTGACACTTTCCACAGCCAGGTCATGGCACAGGGGCTGCTGCAGCCCCAGGACACCTGGCTGAACCTGAGGCAACCAAGGTGGGGAGGGGAGAGAGGCAGAGAGACCCCTGGGGTAATGTGGGGTTATCGGGCAGGGTTATGAGGCAGTGCCAGTGGGACAGGGGGCTCAGCACCATCACTCTGGGTGCAGATGCATCCAGATGTACCTGTTCCCCTGTTCAGCAGCTGCCAATGCTCAGTCCCCACACTGAGGGGTTGTGTCTGGCTGCTGGGGGTGATGCCCTCATCGGGGCTTCCCACTCAGCAGAGAAACTGGGAGTGTCAGCAGCAGCCTGGCAGTGAGCAGTGTGTTTGGGGCAGGATGAAGCAGTCAGGGTGCTGGGGTGGGCTCTGGTGATCCTCTAGTCTGGGAAGAGCAGGAACCCTGAGAAGATGCTGTCAGAGTTGGCGATGCCCACCATGCCATTGTAGTCATTCACTTCCAGCCAGACCTGGTCCTCAGCAGCCAGGTGGAGCAGGAGCCCCCCCGAGCTGACCTGCATGGTGTTGGTCTTGTGGTCACAGAAGCTGGCCATCCTCCTCTGGTTCTTGTGCAGGATGGTGCAGAGGTTGGCTGTCTGAGAGGTGTGGAAGACGAAGTAGTAGAGCCCGGGGAGTTTGCAGGTGAACTTGCCCGTGGTGGTGTTGTAGTCGTGGTTGGTGTTGGTGATGACGTGGTTGAAAATCACAGGGACGTTCTTCAAGGGGTGCTCCATGGTCTGCCTCGTCACTGAGAAGGCTGACTGGTGCTTCTGCTTGTAGCTGCCTGGCATTCCTGGCTCTCCAGGCAGGCCTATCATCCCAGGGTCTCCAGCGGGACCAGGAAGGCCACTGGGACCCTTCTTGCCTGGCAAACCAGGGCTGCCCGGTTCCCCTTTCATGCCCTTGGGCCCTTGCATTGCAGGAGGAGCTGGGATACCTGTGGGGTGGTGGGGAGTGAAAGGGAGTCAGTGTCAATAGCAGGATGTGGGGAGAGGCTTCTTCTCCAGCCCCTTCCCTTGTGCAGGAGAGTGCTGTTGTCTCTTTCCAGCCTGACCACAGAGGCTGCTCTCCACAGCCTGCAAACCAAGGCAGACAAGCCATGGAGGCCTCAGTGCTCCCCACTGCAGCAGCCCTGTGGTTTCCCTCATTTCTCACTCACCTGGCTCCCCTTTGGCTCCCTTCAGCCCATCCCGGCCATCCTTGCCTGGCGTCCCCGGCATTCCTGGCAGGCCTGGAGCTCCATAGCAGTTGTGAGGGGCATCTCCATTCACAGCAGAGCCCACATTCAGGAGGAGGAGGGTGAGGGCCAGACTGAGCTGCTCCCAGAACCTCTGCTCCATTTTGGTTCTGTAGCATGCAAAAAGAAAGAAATGCTGGAGTGAGGGGCCCTGGCAGGGTGGCTTCCAGGGCATGGAGAAAAGGAGGCTGGCTGCATCGGGAGCTCCTGGGTCCCATGCCTGTGCCCTCAGTGTCCCACCCCTACCAACTGCCAGGCAGTGGGGAGGTGGATATGTGGAGATGGGCCCTGTGCTCATCACCAACCCCAGGGCAGTCACTGATGGCACAAGTCGGGTTGGACTTCCAGTCTGGATGAAGCCATGAGGTCTGTGGTATCCACGGCCAGCTCCAAGTCCTCCCAGTCCAGTATCCAAGCCCCTGGTGATGCACACACCACTGTGGACTGCCACACTGTGCTGCACCAAGGCTGGAGCTCCCTGGACCCAGCTGATCTCATTCCCCCTCCATCAGCAGCCTCACTGTCTTGGCTCTGTCCCTCGGGTTGATTATTTCCATCTGCTGGTGCATCCATGACATGTGTGCAGCCCAGCAGTGCCTGTCTCCTTCCCTTCCTCCTCCTCCTCCTCCTCTACTCACATCCACATCCTCCTCACAGCACTGGGCCACACTGCTGGACCCCCAGGCTCCCAGCAACCCACTCTGCAGGACACAGGGACCCTGCAGCACCTCTTACCTCTGGTGGGGAGCAGGGGACAGGACCCTGTGCTGCTGGTCCCTCTGGCCGCGGCAGTCACTGCGCAGTGACAGACCCTGTCACCCCCACGGAGGAAGCTGCAGAGTTAGGAAAGGCCCTTGGGGACCCAGAACCCCCAGCTGTCCCCAGCAGAGTTTCACATCCTTCTGCCTGCTTGTTTCTGCTGAGTGAGCACTTTCTTGGCTGTCTAGCGAGACCTGCGCTCGTGCCACTGCAACAGGAAGGGCTGGGAGCACAGAAGTGGGACAAAGCTCTGCCAAAAGATGTGCCACCACCCTCAGAAGCCTCCATGGGGACTGGCCCCCCCGAAATCACCTGTTTTCCCCTTTACTTCACTTGTTTCTTGGCAGAAGGGCAGCGTGGAGAGCAGAGCCTCAGGCCAACTCTGTTGGGCTAGAAATGCCTGTGACACTGAAGGGCTGGTGCGAGGTCACTGCCGGGCTCTGATGGAAGATGCTTCACCCCTAAATGGGACTGGAGGGTGTTTCTCCTTGAGAGTTTCTGACCTGCACCTTTCACTGTGCTCCACCAGTTCTGCTGGGTGCTGGACTTTGTGAGGCCCCAACATCCCTCGTCAGGGTGTTGCTCCACTCAGTGACCTGGTCTCCTCCTCACAGCTCCAGGAACGGAGACATTTGAGCACCCAATGTGTGGGCAGTAGCTCCCCTGAGGAGCAGACCCAGGGTATGGCACCTATGTGTCTTCCCTGGTGCTTCCCAGCTGTCTGTTTTGTGCCCAGCTTATTGTACCTCTCACTCATCTCACCCCAAGGCCCTCACAACTGCACCACCAACACCCCACCACCCCATCAGTCACCCTGATATCCCTGTCCCTCCTTGCTGTAAGGCCAGAGGACCACAGCTGCCTTTTCTCTTCCTGGGAGAGTTTGGGTACTAACAGGGGTCACATTGGTGAGGGGCACGACCTGCTGCCTGTGTTTTCCCTTGCAGGACAGCTGCCTTGGGCTCAGCAGAGAAGGACACACATAGCCTAATCCCAGCATTCCTCTCTGTAAGTGTCAACTCTGACTGGACACTCCATTCCCTCCTGTCTTCCCTCTGCAGTGCCAGGGACAAGCTGGGATCGCTTCTCTCCCTGGACAGCCTGGGGAGGGATCCAGGATATTCATGGTTTGGGGAAGATTGCATGAGTAGAAAAGAAAACTCAAAGAGATATGGTGAAAGAAGGGTTTATTTATACTGATGGGGAGGATGTGAGAGAACGTGTGCCAGTGCCAGGAAGGCATTTACAGTGGTTAGTGTAGCAGAAGCAGTGGCAGGCAGTGATTTCCCACTCAGGAGCAAAGAGCCACAGCTGGTGACAACTGGGACCCTCCAGAGTGAGGTATGAATGCCCAGGAGGAGAAAGGGGTGAGAGTCCACTGCCTCCAGGATGGAGTGGGCAGGCTCAGCACAGAGGTGACTGCTGAGCTGGTGACCCACGGCCTGGCCAGTTGTGACATTGGTGGAAGACAGGACCCGTCTGCACGCTCAGTTTGGGGCCATCCCAGCGTGCTGTGGCACTGAACCATCCCACACCCACAGGGGGATCACCCACGCAGGCAGACACCCCCTCAGCCTGTCTGTGGGAAGAGCATGAAGCCGCTGAAGACGCTGTCTGCCTCGGAGCCGCTGTAGATCGAGCTGCCCCGGGCAGGGTTGGTGCTCACGGACACCTGGTCGCCCGGGGCCAGGCTGAGGACGCTGCTGCCCGAGTTCACCTGCAGGACGCCGACGCTGTTGTTGTCGCAGAAGCTGACGACCTGCTCCCTGTTCTTGGTGATGCTCAGGCACAGGTCCCCGCTGGAGACCACCTGGTAGGCGAAGTAGTAGAGCCCGGGGATGCGGCAGGTGAACTGCCCCGTCTGGGGGCTGTAGGAGTTCTCCTCGTTGGTGATGATGTTGTCGAACACCACCGTCCTGCCCATGGATGGCGGGGACCTCCTCGAGGCGGAGAAGGCGGGACACGGCTGCTCCAGGGTATTGCCGGGTGCCCCCTTCTCCCCCTTGAGCCCTGGCAGCCCTGGTATCCCAATGGAGCCAGGGAGGCCAGGGAGTCCGCGGATCCCTGGAATGCCAGGAGCCCCGGGTTCGCCTGCATCCCCTTTGGGTCCCCGGATGCCCGTCCTTGGCGCTGGTTTCCCTGGGGAGAGGTGGTGAAGAGGAGCAGTTCGTGCACATCCGGCATCTCCCAAGCTGCTCCCACAGCCTGGGATGCTCCTATCAAGAGGTTCCCAGGCTCCCCACACTGGGCACCTCAGGCTTCCCCTTACCTGGCTCTCCCCTGTCACCCTTCTGCCCTGGCCTCCCATCGCGGCCAGGGACTCCAGGGAAGCCATCCTTGCCATCTGGTGCCCGGCACACTCCATCCTCCAGCAGGGCCGTGCTCAGCACTGCTGCCAGGGTGCTGATCCCCAGCCAAAATTCGGGCTGCATCCTGCCTCCTACAAGCAAAAGGGTGGGGAATTGGGGATGGGGGCAAACACACAGACCTTGGACACAGACATGCAAGTGCTCTCAGCACTTGTTTGGTACAATTCACCAGACACCACATGCAGTGGTGGAAACAGCTCCCTAGAAGGGTTTTGGAGGTGTTTCCTTGTGTGATCAGAAATAACAGAAGTCAATGAAAATCTCTGACATGCCCATGGTAGGACTGTGGGATTGGAAAGCCCAAGATGGAGACAACAGCAAAAACCCAGGATGTAGAGGACAGCTGCATGTCCTGGTAGTGGCACCTTAGATGCACGTAGAGGATGTTCATTCCAGTTTTGAGGGAGAAGCAGTGACGTACAGGGCCGTGGTTCCATGGGATAGAGAGCACAAGGGAAGAAAGGATGCAAAGAGACATGACAGGGAGGGGAAAACAGGAAAATGGGATCCAAATCTCCAACACACAGAGCTGGGAGAACAGAGAGACGCCCTGAGCACACAAGACCTGAGGTACTCAGCCTGGGACAAGCCTGTAGAGCCCAGTGATGTCCACAACCACACAGAGCAAGGACAGATTCTTGCAGCTCCCCCCACCCCTGCATCATCTCCTCCCATTTTCCTACTTTAAACTCCCGTGGAGGGGGAATGTGAAGAAAGAATGAGGACAGGGAGCAAGGTCAGCAGAGTGGTGGCAGAGGAGGAGTGTGTCCCCTGCTCTTTGGGGTGACTTACCTCAGTGCAGGGGGTCAAGGCAGACCAGAGTGAGCAGCAGTTCAGTTTGCTGGAAGCTCTTCCCTGGGAACAGGGAGGAAGAGGAGCAGGGTGGGAGGATGTCTTTGCACGCACGGTGGTTTGCCCAGCAGCGAAGGGATGTGCTGAGTTTCGCTTTCTCTGTACGAGAAAGAACCTTGTTCCCCTTTCCATGCTTGACTCTGGCTGTGCTGGAAACAGCCTGGTCAGCAAGAGTGCAGGACTGCTGGGTGCCCAGCCTGGCCCAGCTCCCACAGCAGGGACTGGGGGACACTGGGCACAAAGCAACATGACAGTGGAGGGTGCCCAGAGGCTGCCCAGGGCAGCACCACAGCTCTGCCCCTGCAGGAGGGGACGGGTGATCACAGCACCAGGTGCCACAGCCAACCAAGGAATGCTCAGAGGGGGCCCAGGGATCACCTTTGAAGGCTCCTGGTCTGGGTGATGAGCAGAGCCACTGGTACCCAGACTTGTCATGGTGGCTGCTGGGGGCTGACCCCTCCAGATGCCCACCTGCAGCCTGATGGAGCAGGGAATGTCAGTGCCTGTGTGGCTCAGCAGGACCTTGAGCATTTAGGCTGGATATTAGGAAAAGGTTCATCTTCCAGAGGATGTTTGGGCACTGAACAGGCTCCCCAGGGCAGTGGTCACGGCCCAAGGCTGCCAGAGCTCAAGGAGTGTTTGGAAAATGCTCTCAGGCACAGAGTGGGATTGTTGGGGTATCTGTACAGGGCCAAGCAGTTGGACTGATGATCCTTGTGGTTCTGTTGCAACTCAGGATATTCTGTGATCCTATGGTCTCCTTCCCACTGCTTTCTCTTCAGTGCTTTGGGGGCCTTGTGTCTGTGGTAGCAGGGGTGTCTGGCACTGATACTGCTCTCAGTCCCCTTTGGGTGGCTGTGCCTTGCACCAACCAGATCTGGGCAACCCCTGGAGCTGTGTGGCCTCATGAGACTGGACAAATGAAACACCAGCATTTCATCCCACTGAGTGCAGGGAAAGAGTCCAGGGATGTGCCTTCAGCTCTGCTAAAAATGAACCCTGAAATGCCACAAGTGCCCAAGCCCCATCGTGCCAGGGAGCGAGTGGTGAGAGGTGCCACGATGATCCCAGCAGGGACCGTGGGGTCCTTGGGACCCTGGGGACCAGCCAGGGGAGACACAGTGGGTTGTGAGGAGGGGCTTTCTGATCCATATCCACCTGGAGTGTCTTTTCAGGTGTCCTATGGCAGCTGCACTGACCTTCATGAGAAAGAGACATTGGGGTCCCCAAAGCTGGAGCTGGGGTTCAGGGGAGGATGTCCAAGGAAAGAGGGCAGTGAGCAGGCCTGGGATTAGGGTGGCTCTAAAGCCCAGGGGTGCTGGCAACCCTCCCTTTTCCCCCCTGCCTGCCACCTCTAGCAGTCCCAAGGAAGGTGTTGCATCATTTCTAATACAGCTGAAAAAGGGAATGACCAAAGCTCAGTGTCGAGACCATTGCCACCGGAGATCTGTCACTGAGCTAGTCTTTAATTCATTGAATAGATGCCCTCTTAATGTAATATAATACATATTTTTAATCAAAATGTCATCCCATAATAAATCAGATGCCCAGAAGAAATGCAATTTTATTTTATCAACAGAGTTCCTCTATCAACCAGACCTGTAACCGTGTCAAGACAAGATGACAGGTGAGTTTGAAAGGACCTACCTTCCACCAAACGATGCTTCTGGACAGTAATTGTATTTCTGCCCCATTGCCCTTTCTTAATATACAGCCCAAATGAGACCACTCCATCATTTCATCCAGGATTGATCGATGGCTGGTCCTTGTGCTCCCGTGTCCTTTGTCTCCTGTTGTCCCTTTAACCCCATTTAAATGCTGAATTACAGGGGCTGCTTGTGGGTCTCCAGTATCTCCTTGAAGCTGTGCTGGTTCCAGGTGTTCCCTCCTCCAGACTCCTGAGCAGTGTTTAGCCCCACTTCTGTGACTTTCAGAGTTGCTGTGGTCAAGCCAAGCTTTCTTCTCCCATCCTCTCTCTCCTCCTCCGCCTCCAGATCGGCAGCTGGGACATCACAGACTGGTTTGTGTCTGAAGGGAACATAAAGCTCATCTCATCCCACCCCCTGCCATGGGCAGGGACATCTTCCACTAGCCCAGGTTGCTCCAAGCCCTGTCCAACCTGGCCTTGGACACTTCCAGGGATGGGGCAGCCACAGCTTCTCTGGGCAACCTGTGCCAGGGCCTCCCCACCCTCACAGGGAAGGATTTCTTCCCAACATCCCACCTAACCCTAACCCCGTCCTCTGGCAGTGGGAAGTCACTTGAACTGCCATCCGTGGTTCCAGAGATGCCGGCTGCAGGGATAAGCACCGCACGGCGCCATCCCGAAGGCTGCTGCGGACCACAGATGCCACCACCCTGGTCCTTCCGATCCCCACAGGGCTGTCTGTGGGAGCGGGGGGTGGCCGGGGGGCCGCGGGCAGGGCCGGCACGGCAGCGACGGGACGCGCCACGAGATGGCAGCGCTGCCTCAGCCGTGCTCGGTGCCACCCGCTCCTCCTCCCGAAACAGGGGCGGGGAGACCCCCCCGGGGGTCCCCCTGTCCCCAGGTGTCCTGCGGGATGTCCAGGTGCGGAGTGAGAGCACGGACATCTCTGCGCGTCGGGAGCCAGGATAACCCACCCCCTCCACACGGCCACAAAAGCCTTTTCGCGGGTGTGGGGGCACTTTGGTACCCCCTGAGAGTGGGGGAGGAGGGGGGTTTCCTCAGTGGGGAAAGGACCTCCATGGTGGGGCGTGTGAACCCTGCCATGTTCTCCCGGCTGAGGTGGATCCAGCAGCACCATCACTCCATCACGGAGAAGGGGCCAGGTCGACACGGGGGACCCCCAGGTGATATGGAATGGGGCCAAGCCCAAGGCAGAGGGGACAGTGGATGTACCTGGAAGAGCCAGGGGATGTAGATGCTCTTCAGAGCCCCAGGTGTCACAAAATCATCCCCAAAGAGGGTGGTGCCCTCGGTTTTGGGGAACCCGACCACTCAGGTGAGCATCCCCAGGATTTAGGGCACCTGTCGTGGCCTCCTGGCTCTGCTGCACACCAAAAAACTCTGCTCCAGAGGATTTTACCCTGAGCAACCCTCCTCCTTTCAGAATGGGTTCAGGATGGGCCATGGGGCAACACCTCCACCTCTTGCTGCCCTCCCAGTTGGTGCTGACAGGCAAGATCAGTCAGTGCCATCCCAGCCTTGCAGCCTTTCCTGGAAGAGCAGTGACCCCTGTGAAGCCTCCCCACATGTCCCCAGAGCCTGCAGGCACACGCGAGCTGCCTGACAGCAGACAACAGGGAGAGAGGCTCCTTCCCTGCTGGGGATCCCCAGGGTGAGGAGCTGACAGGCAGGAGCTGCCAGAGGAGGAGAAATCAGGCAGCTGGCACCTCCCTGTCACTGTGCAGGAGGCAGAGATGGAGATCAGCAGTGCTGTCAGGTACCACACACACCTCTGCTGCCAGTCACAGCATCCCAGTGCAGACCTGCACCCACTGGGAGGTCAGGACAGCTGCTGCAGCCACTGGTGGGTTACTGGTGCCTGGATAACCTCACAGATGGATGTTGGAGCTGTTGAGCTGGGATGTCCCAAAGTAGAATCACAGAGTCATGGAATTATTAGGGTTGGAAAAGCCCTCTAAGATCACGGAGTTCCACCATTAACTCAGCACTGCCAGGGCCACCCCTAAACCATGTCCCCAAGTGCCACATCCACATGTTCTTTGAACTTTTCCGGTGATAGTGGCTCCATCACTGCCCTGGGCAGCCTGTTCCGACGCCTGGCAGCCCTTTTAGTGAAGGAATTGTTCCCAACATCCAACCTAAACCTCCCCTGGCACAAATTGAGGCCATTTTCTCTGTCCTGTCACTTGTTATCCGGGAGGAGAAACCTACCCCCACCTGGCTCCACCCTCCTGTCAGGGGGTTGTGGAGAGTGATGGTGCCCTGGAAGGATTTCCTGACATGTCAGGTGAAAATCAGGCTGCAAGGCCACTTGCCACACTGTGTAGCTGCCACATGTCTGAAATATTTAAATTGCTGTCCCAGGGAATGTGTTGTTCCTATGAAAAATCCTTGCAGAAAGCAGATGTGAGGAATAAAGACAGGTATGTGGTTTAAAAGGCAGGATTCCAGGCTCCAGCCCTTGCTCACTGTCATTGATGCACATCCCTGTCGGCTCATGGGGTGAGAGGAGATAGATGAGTGCTGAGCAGCCCTGGGCAATGTTGGGAAAGCTTGTCCCATCCTTTCCTCTTTTGTTCCCTGTTAAGAATGTCAGGGCTTGTCATTATTCGACGTATATTGGTTAATTTGGCTGATTGTTACCCATTCCTTAATGTATCCGTTATTTATTTATTCTCTGGTGTAACAAGCAGTTCCAGATTGATCACTTTGGCATGTAAATGAGCTGCTCTAGTGCTTGTCACTGAAATTTGTACATTGGGAGAGTTTGCAATCAAACACAGCCGGAATCTAAATTACAACATTTCAGGCAGTAATAGCAGGGAGAAGACAGGAAGGATGTGCCATAAATAAGATGGGATCAAAAAGGGGTGCCCAGAGCTGTGCTGACAACACTCCAGGAGCCCTATGGCGAGCAACAGGAGTCCCTACAGTGCAGAGACATGGTCCTGGCAGGCCTGGCTTGTTCCCCCAGCAGAGAAGGCCAAACAGACTAAGAAAGCACCTCAGGGATCTGCATTCCAGGTCCTTGCTCATGGCAAGAATATTCCCAACCCTAGATCAGCGTGGATATGGCTTTGCCTCCCTGAGCCTTGAGCCAGGACAGAGATCACCCATCGCTCTGGTGACCTGTCTACGGGCTGGACCACACTCAGCTAAAGAAGCACTTCCTAATGTCCATCTCAAACCTCTGAAGGTCCACTCTGTGACCACCATCCCATGTGACATCATTTGGCATTAGTGAGATGTCCTAGACTCTATTTCCTTGCAATGGCTCCCAAGCAGCTGCAGCAGTGGTCAGCTACCACCACATCCCAGCGGGATTTATCCTCACAAGGATGAATAATTTCCCTTGACTTGGCCACAGTCCCCCTAATATAGCAGTTTAGCTTGTCTGTGTTTTGCTCACATTCAGCCTGGTGCCCACTGATTCCCACCCCAGCCGTTCCCCTACTCCAGCAGTGAGTCCCCAGCCTGTTCACCCGACGAGGAGAGCCCACAGTATCTCCTAAACGTCCCAAGGGTTTAAAGAAATGGCTTGAAATGCCATTTTTAGAAGGTAACTGAAAAAAAAAAGAAAAATTCTATTCCTTCTTTCCTTCCCTTCCTGGCTTTATGCTGTGGGCTCAGGAGATAAGGCTCTGAAATACACCCTGGACACGGTGAGAGTCCCTTCAAATCCCAAGTGATGGTCACACTGGGGGGAGGCACAAGGTCCCCCTGTCCAGGCTGTGTGTTTTGACACCTCAGTTCTGGGTGTGTGAGGTTTGCACTCTTTGGGACCATCAGGCCATGGCAAGACCATAGGGAATCCCTCCACCTGACAGGGATGTGCTCATCCCAGTGGAGTGTGAACTGGTTTGTAGTAACACAGTGTTTCCCACGGGGCTGAGATGACCAGCACAGATCCTTCCTGCACCCTTTGCACATCCTGGTGGCTGCCAGGGCCTCATCTCCCCTTCCCAGGCTGATATCCACACCATGACCTGCTTTCCCTGACATTAAGGTCTTGAAAATGGAGTGGAAGTTTCCTGCAGGTGAGTGTCAGCGTTAACTAGGTCACGGCAGCTGGAGGTCCACGTCGGCTGCAGCCCTATTACACCTCATTTTTATTACAGCTCACTTTCCACAGTGCCTCCTCCAGGAACTCGGCTTCCCTCTGACTGACCTTGGCTGCCGGATCGATCCGAACTCACAACCCCCCTCCTCACATCTGCCCAATTTGGAGGATCTGATTGCTGCTCCCGAGGCTCTGATTGCCTTTGCTCCCGGACGCCACAACCCCAGCAGGGGCCTCACAGGCTCCATCAGCTCCATCAGCCAACCTTCCACTGAGCAGATTTCCGAGGAATATCCGAGGAATGTGCCGTGCAGAGCCAGGCCAGACATTTTCAAGGCATCCAGACTGTGTTAAGCTTGAGGTCACGGTGCCTCTCCATCCCTGTGGTGTGAAAGCTCTAGTGGAAGGTGTCCCTGCCCATGGCAGGGGCTTGGAATGAGGTGGACTTTAAGGTCCCTTCCAAACCAAACCAAACCATTCTGGGATTTGATGATCTGTGCCTAGTGAGCACGGAATTTCAGGAGCTCTGCTTTTGGCTGCTCTTTGGACCCTGGTTCCCCAAGCAGAGGGCAGTGATACCTGGTGTGGTCCACACGCCTCCAACATCCTCTCGGGCACTTCCATCAGCTCGACACCTCACAATGCTCCATGGACTGGTTCCAAGCTCTTCCCTTCTGCTGTGACTTCACCCTCCTCAGCCACCTCCATTGCTTTCTGAAAAGAACACAGCCCCTTTCCAGCCTGGATGAACACTTTTCCCCTTGCAGTGGCATGAGCCACTCAGGGTCCCCTCCTGTTGAAGTCCTCTCCACAGGCAGAGGTCAAACCCACGTCCTTGCTGCCAACTCAGAAGCAAATCAATCAACATTTCAGAGGCAATTGAAGCCCCACTCAAGTCTCCGGGTGGAGGCAACTGTGTGGCAGCCCCAGCACTGACTCCCTGGCCTGGAGTTATTCTTCACTTGGATTTTAATTTCCAAGTTTGCACTGAGGGATGGGAAGAATCCCAGCTTCTAATTAATTACTGAGTTTTCCGTAATGGATGCAAATTGCTGCCAGTGTGCCTGGCTTATTGCACCGTGGAGAAGGTCACTCTGAACACTATTTTTCCAAACACCCCCGTGAGTGGCCTTAAGCCCTGAAACAGCTGGACTCTCCAGATCCAGGGGGAAGTTTGCACGGAGTGGCAGAAGAAGACTGTGGTCCTGTGTCCTGTGTGTGCGACCAGACTGGGGAAGCACACTGGAGGACAAGGAATGTTGGAAGGTGGCTACCTCTGGACAGTGGGTCCTAGTCCTCTGGATATGTAGGAAGAAATTGTTCCCTGTGAGGGTGGTGTGGCTGCCCCATCCCTGAAAGTGTCCAAGGCCAGGTTGGATGGGGCTTGGAGCAACCTGGGCTAGTGGAAGGTGTCCCTGCCCATGGCAGGGGGTGGGATGAGCTTTAATGTCCCTTCCAACCCAATCCATTCTGGGATTCTATGATTCCATCATCTCATCTGGTGAACACAGTGGTCCCAGCAGGAGGACAAGCACAAGCTGGCACATGCAGGACCCTACAGTGGGGCTTCACATGGCATTTTGCAGGACAAAGAGGAGGCATTTTAATTTCCAGTGCAGATTCGTCCTGCAGTGGGACATATTTGTTTGCACTGGCCTTCACGAGGAGGTTTCAGGAGCCTCGGGATGAGCAGTGGGATTTCTAAGGAACTTTAATCCTTTCAGTAATCCCTGAATTTTTCAGCTTAATTTATTTGGGGAAGTCAAATGAAGCCTCTCATTTGCCTCAATGGTACAATGAGATTACAGTTTCTGCCTCCCATTCTCAGTCCTGAGCTGGATGGATCTCCCTAATGCCTTAAAGCCCATATTGTTAGGATCTATATCTCTTCCCAGGTGTCTCTTACGCTGCTCTGATGTACCATTTTCTGGGCAGGGCCATGTCCTTCCCCTCAGAGCGGTGCTGATGGGCCTTGTTGAGGATTATGAGGGGATTTCTTGAGCCCTTCAAATTGTCTCCCTCACTAATTAATGATCAGGTTTCAGATTCGGAACATGCAGTTAAATATACTGCAAAAGTGCATTTCATTAATCTTAATTAATGATTTAAACACTCAGAAGCCTCTACTCAGGCCCTGTGATTGATGGCAGCTCTGTCACCCTGCTTTGGTCCATTGACATCTCTGCCTCTACGGTGGGGATATGAGCACCCATCTTCCCTGATTTCCCTTTGCCTGTTGTCTCCAGATCCAGGCTGGGCACAATTTTGGAAGCCTTTAGGTGCTTGATAAGAAAGTGTATGAGTGACAATTCTTGTGCTAGACAGGACATCTTCCCTGAATTTAAACTCTCTGTGTCCTGGTGTGCAACTCTAGCAGCAGAGCCCGTCAGTAGCCAGGGCTGGTGGAAATCAGGCTTTGCAGACCACTGAAGGGAACAACTGGGCAAACTGGTCCAGAAATTGCACTTCATTGCCCTGCAAAGCAGTATACAAATCTCCTCAGGGCTTGACAGCCCATGGGACACAAAGCAAGCTGTGTGCCATCCCAGATGTCCAGTTCTGTTGGTATGGATGCAGCACTCCTTTGTGCCTGCTGGGAACACACATCTTCAACCTCACTGCCTGTTGGACCTGGGCACAGGCAGCTGCAGCACCTCATGTCACTCAGCTGTTGGATCAGCACTAACAAAAATTACTGAAACCAGCAATTTAATGAAAAAGAGATTGGGGAAACAGCACAGGAACCACCCACACTTGTCTCTGCTGTGGTTAAAAGGATCCTACTGCAGACCCTGATGTGCTGCATCTCTGGATGTACAGACAGGGAGAAAAAAAACCTCTTTGGAGACAAGACCAAGATACTCTGCCAGTGATGTTGTTCTTCCAGAAGCTGCTCATCCTGCTGCTCCTCTGGGATCCCACCAGCTCAGTGCGTGACACGCAAAGCCTCTCTCTCAGCATCCCAGTTCCTTTGTGGTTTGGATCTGGAGATGAGGCATCATTGTCTGGAGCCCTAGTGGTACCTGCTTGGTTTTTCATTGAGACCTGGTGCCTCAACAGCAAAATTCTTGTTCTCTCCCTGGCCATTACCTTCTCCCAGAGGAGAATCAGGAAGGGATGCTCCCTTGCTTTCACCAACTCTGATAAAAATGTATTTTTTAAAGCCCTACTTCCCTCAGTGATAGGATTAAGCATAATACTCAGTTTCTGCCTGAAACAAGCATATTTTTGCCCATCTGCTGAAGGAAGAGCCTCAAAACCACTATGAAAAGGCTGCTGTCAGTTTAGACATCAAAAGCTGAGGGTGACAATCCAAAAATCAATAATGGTTTTTAAGTAAGGCCTGATTTGAAGTCTGGAAGAGGTTTGGGGCGGAGCAGGGGCTTTACCAGCACCCCCAGGGCGACACTGAAAGCATTTCTAAATGTCTGGAAGATTTAGGGACACTACACTGTAGACATCACATGGGATGGCAGCATCTCCCCTGTGTCTCTGAGGTTCAGACGTGTCCTGACCAGCAGCTACGGCCTCCTGCCAGCCCTGTGAGCTGCAGCTGGGTGGGGACGGGGACTCTGCTGTGCCTAAGGCTGTGGATGTGACAGGCTGGCCCTTGGGCTCTGCTGCATCTCCTCACCCTTTATTAAATATCACACTTGGCTTTGTGGGCTGATTAATTTCTAATCAAACTGTGTTTGCCAGTGGCTGTCTCCAAGCCCCCAGGGCTGCACTGCTGAGCACTCCTGTGTTTCTGGCACCTCTGAAGCAGCATTTGTGTGCCTTCCTGTCTCAGGTGTACTCTCAGCAGAGCTGATCACAGAGTCATAGAATCCCAGAACGGTTTGGATTGGAAGAAATCAATCATAAATCCATCAATCTATCTCTTCTTTCACCCCCTGCCATGGGCAGGGTCACCTTCCACTAGACCAGGTCCAAGCCCATCCACCTGGCCTTGGACACTTCCAGGGATGGGGCAGCCACATCTTCTTTGGGCAGCCTGTGCCAGGGCCTCACCACCCTCACAGGAAACAATTCCTACCCAATATCCCATCTAACCCTGTCCTCTGGTAGTGGGAAGCCATTTCCCTTTGTCCTGTCCCTCCATCCCTTGTCAAAAGTCCCTCTCCAGCTCTCCTGAAGCCCCTTTAGGCCCTGGAATGGGCTTGAAGGTCTCCCTTCTCTTCTACAGCTGGACAAGCCCAGCTCTCTCAGCCTGATTATGATGATCCCATGACCTTCTTATGGGATCATCTCATGAAGGACCATTTAGGACCAGAGCCTTCTAGCAGGGTTCTGGGGGCCCCATCCCTGGAAGTGTCCATGGCCAGGTTTGACAGGGCTCAGGGTGATCTAGTCTAGTGGAAGGTGTCCCTGCCCATGGCAGGGGGTGGGATGGGATGTCTTTAATGTTTCTTCCAAACCAAACCATTCCCGGATTCTGTGATCCCCGCGAGTACAACCTCTCACTCTGGTGTCCTAGAACCAGGTTCTGGGAGGAGGAGCTGCTGCTGCCTGATCGTGCTCAGGGGGTGTATTTGGATCAGACTGAGGACAGATAAATCATCTGCATGCAAAGTGCACAGCTGGCTCACGTGTCAGAGACGGGAATCAGGGAGCCAGGGAGGTTTATTATACCTGAGATTATAGAGGTGTCTGACAAGTGCTCGCTGTAAGTCAGAGAGAAGTAAAGTACCCCCATGTGAGTGAGCACCCCCGGGACCTGATTCCCTTGTGGACCTCAGGACTTGGCAGCATCCTTGGCCAGGGAGGGTTTCTGAAGGATAAGGATGGTGCCTGCACAGACTTTCACAGAGCTCCCAGCCTGGATGGGCTGTGCTGGTGATGCTGTTTGGTGACAGGGCTGTGATCCCTTTCTGTGAACATTGAACATGTGAACATGTGAACATCCTCATGAGTGAACACTGAGTGCCTTTTCCTGGCTGTGCCAAACTTTCTCACCTGTGCCCTGCCCCACTCCCTGCCTCCCTTCCCTGCGCAGTAACTCCTGTGACAGAAGCAGAAGACACCAGCCCGGGAGCAGAGCCAGTTCCAGCTGGGTGGAGGAGCTGGAAATAGCCTTCTGTGGACCATTTTTAGCAGTTCATTTGGAGATGTGTTTTGCCAGCAAAAACTTCAGCGTGCTGTTTGTCCCCGTCAGGGGAAGGCTGTTATTAGTGCAAAATGAGGCAGTGTGGGTCTGGCTCCTCTGCAGCTCTGAGGCAGCGATGCAGGAAGCACAGAGAGAGGCTTTAAAGTGCCATTATGAATTCATGCTCACATTCATTGCAATGACACCTTCATTTTTGGCAAATTCAGCTGGTTTAGCCACTTGGTGCAAGCAGGGAGCTTACCAGGGGCAGGGGTTTTGTGGGAAGGAGCACACTGTCTTGGTGAGTGCAGGTCCAGGCTTGGTCAACAAAGCCAGAGTGAAATACTACTGGTTTGGGACCCTGGCAGTGAGGGTGACTTTGTAATATTCACATCCCACAGTTTCCAGTTAGTGTGCACAGAGGTGGAGTCATTGTGACCCTGTAGACAGAGGTGGCCTCTGGACATGGATATTCACAGAACATCTCAGATCATCCCTTCCAGCCTTTCAGCCTCCCTCAGCTCTCAATTCACAGATTGCACCGTGGGCACAGTTTTCTTTTTTGGCAAGGAAAGGGTTATTTAAAACCCTTTCAGCCCATTCTTTGGAGGCTGCATGGAGATTCCCACTCCATAGGCAGGGCATCCCTGGTACCATGGGTGGGTCCTGGTCCTGTGCTGGCCCAAATCCCGTGACTAAGGGACTAGTGTAGGGCACAGCAGGAAGGTTGCACATGTGTGTTGGCACGTGTGTGATGGGAACATGAAATGTAGGAGGAGCTGTGGCATCCAGATACACACAGGAGCACAAATATACTATATAAATACAGGTACAGCAAGGACAGGCACACACTCTCATGTGTATGTACACCCCAAACCTTTCTCTAGAACTGTGACTGAGAATTATAACTCTAAATAGAGTGGTTTTTTAATTTCTAAAGTGTTACACTGGGGGAAAATATGCCTGTGACAGTGGAGGTGTTTGGCACAGGTTTGTCTGCAGCTGACACACAGCTCATCTCCATGCCTGATTCCTGGCTCTTCTGCCAACAGGAGAAGGTGATGATGAAAAGTCTTGGGAGAGAAAACATCATGGCAGCCCTGGGATGCAGGCTTCACAGCACTGGGAATGCCTCTTGCCTGCAACAGGGACAGGATTTTGGATAGTAGCAGCAGCGTGTGCATGCCCACCCTCCCCAGGCCATGGGAGACACCTCCCTTGTGCCCCAAGCTTTGCCCTTTTTGCCTGGGTTATCACCCCAACAGCACCAGCAGTGACCCATCCTGGTCTCCCATTGCCAGCAGCAACACCAGCTGCACACGGAAGGGGAGAAGTTTCTGGAATATTTTCCAAAGTCGTGGTGCCCAACAGGAGCAGGGCTGGTGATCAGAGCTGTCACAGGGGAGGGACAGGACATCCCAGCCAGGAGCAAAGCGATGGAGGAAGGAGGGAGGAGAAGGAGGAGGGATTGGGAAGTATCCTGCATTCATTCCCTGAGGGGTTAAACCTGCAACCCCATGGACAAAGGGGTTTGGGAACATGCATGAGCCACATCAGGGGTGGGAGGGGTGGTGCAAGGACGGGAGGATTTGGTCTGAGTCCCTAGAAAGGCTCAGATTTGTGGCTGTGCAGAGATGGGCACAGGGAGATGCTCTGGACACAGTCCAGCCAGGCGGGGACAGCAAATCCTTCCGAAAGCACTGACTGACTGCAGTATTTGCATTGTTTTTCTGGCCTTTTCTGATGTACTAAATGAAGTGCTTTGAGGCATAGCAGGAGAGAAAGCGTCTCCTCAGCACTGACGGTGGCTGTTGGAGGAACTAAGTGCTCAGTTATTGAGATCCATTATTTAGAGGAGAGAGGCAGACGTGTGCTGGGTGATGTCAGTGCAGTGCTGGTTAAGGTGGGCTCATTTCACAGACATGCATTTTAACAAGGCCAGAGGGCAGGTCACACACCAGGAGGGGAGGTCACAGTTATCAGAGGGGCTGCATCCCAGAGAGAAGGGCCCTTGGATGTTGGTTGCAGGTTGCAGAAGGCAAAAAAGTGCTGTTCACTGTGGCTAATGGGGCAAATGAGGTGCTTGTGTGAGCAAGAGGTGCCGTGGAGGGGGGTCGCCTACCTGTCCTTGTGCCTGAGCCCTTGCAAAGATGTGATTTGGCCACTGGCTGTGTCAGTGTCAAGCAAAGGATGTTTATGGAGCCTGTGCTGGGTGCTGGATGCAGATGGGCTGGTGAAGGGTTAGGGTGACCAACTTTGCCAAGGGAAGGCAAAGAAATCCTTCCCTGTGAGGGTGGGGAGGCCCTGGCACAGGCTGTCCAGAGAAGCTGTGGCTGCCCCATCCCTGGAAGTGTCCAAGGCCGAGTTGGACAGGGCTTGGAGCAACCTGGGCTAGTGGAAGGTGTCCCTGCTCATGACACAGAGGGTAGAATGAGAGGAGTTTTAAGGTCCCTTCCAAACCAAACCATTCTGTGATTCTGTGATTCCTGCCCCAGGTCAAAGCATAGGGTGGAGAGGATGGGTGAGGGGAGGCCAAAGAGGAAGGAGTGAGGGCAGGGAATGAGGGCAAGGGACAGCATCACTTGATCCCCATGGTTGGATGGATGAAGGGATGCAGGGCATGCAGGAGATAATCCTGTATTTTCCATGTACAGCTGGAGGCCACTTGCTGTGCAGGGTGGAAGGGAAACAAACCATCAGCATGGCCATTTGAGCATGGAGCCAGCCCTCAGGATCAGAGTGTCACCTCCAGGGAGAGGTGGCTGATGCTGATCAGGGACTGGGAAGCTCTGGCTTGGTTCAAGTGTCGGCTTGAGGCACCTGGAGCTGCAAGTACTTGTTCATGTGGAGGTGCTTTGCTGCGGTGGAATTCCTCCTCTGACACCAAGGAGGTTCTGCATCCTTCCCCTCATGTGACACCCACGTGCAGGTGTCCCTCAGACCTCTGTTTCTTGCTGTCCAAGCTCTGCAGAGCTCCAGGTCTCTCTGCACAGAGAGAGAGCAGAGCTCTGCAGATGCAATAGAGAGGGCTTTCATGGCGAGCTAATTCCAGAGTCACTAATTTAATGATGATTAATGACAGGTACACCACCCTTTCCTTCCTCTTCTTATCGATTGGCAAAAAAAAACCTGGAGCAGAGCCGGAGATTAATTAATTCTCTCAAGTGAAGGGGAAAGTAATCAGACTGAAATCAGATTGAATTTAGGAGTTGTGGGTGAGCAGGAAGATGTGTCGAGTGACATGGAAAGGAGAGATGCCCCAGCCTCTGTTGGGTTGGCACGGACACAGCTGCTGAGCAGATTCCCCTGGAAAGGGCTGGGAAAAGTGGATGTAAGGGACAGGTATCCAGGCTGGATCTGCCCACCTGGGGCACTCAGCCAGGCCCCACACTGGATTGGAGAGGGGATATCATGAATTCATTGCAAAGCCTGGCATTAGCTTGGCCAGGGTGCTCAGGGCTTCTTGCCTTCACCCTGTCTCTACTTTGACTCCAGAGTTGTGTTTCTCTTTGCTATAATGCTGCATTACAGCACGACATTTTCACCTCCCTGGAAGTGTTCAAGGCCAGGTTGGACAGGATTTGAAGCAACCTGGTCTAGTGGAAGGTGTCCCTGCCCATGGCAGTGGGTGGAACGAGGTGCATTTTAAGGTCTCTTCCAACCCAAATCATTCCAGGATTCTGTGATTCTATTAGCATCAGAACTGGTTAAGCTGCCACAAAAAGCCTCATTTTGCAAATCTGTATGACAGCAGATTGTTTAATTTTTGCTTTTCATGTTTGCTTCACCTGGGAAACCCAGGGTAGGGCTAATCGAGGCTGTGGGGTTAATATGCCAGTTAATAACTGGGTTAAAACCACGTATCCTCCAGGAACTTCTATTTCACCTTGAGAAAATATCTCTTTCCCTCTTTCCCTCTGAATCAGTTCATTAGCAGGGCACGGCTGTGTCTCTCAGCTCTCTGAAGCTTGGAGCTCCAGCAATCTCCCAAGTATTTAAGCATGACTAATTTGCTTGTGCCTACCACACAAGGGATTTAAAACCTGTACCCTAGTCAAGCACTGGTCAGATTCACAACTGCTTCATTTCTAACAGCATGAACACCAGGCCATCAGACAGGAGATATTCCAGAGTGCCTTTCCCTTTGCAGTCCAGTTCAGTGTCACCTCACATTAAAAAAGGGACCATTATTCCCAAACCTGTGACCCGGGTGAAGCAGTCAGTGACGCCACGTCAAAATCTTCTGACGTGATGCTTCAAGAAAGAGCCCTAAAGAAAATTAACCATCTTAAATAAATGCAATTGGTCGGTCATTTTTTCACCCTGGAGAGAGCTTACCAATTGGGTCCACCCCGGGATGGGAGCCTTGACAGGTTCATAAAGGAGCAGAGAAATTTTTTCTGGTGAAATCTCCAATCTGGTCAAGGCTGTGTGGGTCAGGTCAGTTTGGGCTGAGTCAGCAATGCACCCTTCACTGAACAGGGCTGTCCTCAGGTGGGCTACACTGACCCAGCATGTCAAGGAAAGTAATTTTCCTCCCTACTCAACACTCCAGGAGCCACAACAGAGACTGTTTTGGCCCCTCTGCTGCATGAGATGCAGATCCAGAGGAGGCCACCAAGATGGTCAGGAGCTGGAACATGGGGCCAAAAGAGACCAAAAGGACATCTGTGCACCCTCCAGAAGGGAGAGATAGGTGAGATCTTTCTCTGCCTTATGTGGAGGCTTTAAAGGAGGTAGAGCCAGAGGTGTAGAATGAAAGAGCAGGAGGACACAGGGACAGAGCACGATGGGACAAAATTAAACACTTCCTTTCTATGGGAGTGCTGTAAGTCTAGAAGGGGGATGTGTCCCTGAGGCTGCTTGAAACCCACCTCCAAGAGCTCATCTCAACCCAGCCTGACCAGTGCAGCTCTCTGAGGTGGCCCATCCCTCCCCAGCTGGCTCTGCCCAGCCCTGTGGCTGCAGGCAGGGCTGCCTTCCTCAGAGCCTCAGGGCAGGAATAGCAATGGCTTGTCACAGCTCCTGCCTACCTGTGCCCCGTAGGGTGCCAGCAGGGACGAGCAGCAGCTTCCAGAATCCTGGTGGGAGCAAACCCTGCCTGTCCAAGCAGCCCAGATATTTCTCCTCCGTGGGCTCGGCTCCCTGGGACTTGGCACGGGAGCCTTGGCCCTGCTCAGGAGGGGGGTGAATTTATGATTTATTATTGATTGTCAGGGGTGGGGAGTGCTCTGCACGACCTGGAGGACGCAGGGAGGCGTGGGAGGCACGGTGCCTCTCCCCGTGCTCCTGCAGCAGGGCTGCTTTTTGATAAAAGTTTAATAAATTGAAAGACACAGTTTCCATTCCATTGGTAATTAACTTCTGCTGCTGTGTTTCCTCCTAATTGTCTCTATTACTCCAGATAAAACTTAGATCAATAGAAACCAAAGTCTAGAGGCTGGGAAAGTTGCAATTAATTAATTATCTCTCTCTTGCATTTATCTTCCATCTGCTGGTAATCAAACGAGACTGACTGGTCCTCACGCAGATCCTGGGCCCTCCATGGCTGCTGATGTCCCGTGGGGACTTTGCAATGGGCTGTGCAGTGTGTCCTAGAAAGGAGGAGGCAAAGGGCAGCTCTTACTGTGCCACTGCATCCCTCCCTTTGCCTCTCCAAGAGGGATTCCACAGGGGACCACTTATCAGAGGGTGGTGGCTGCTTGTGGTTCCCTCAGGCTCTGCAGTTTGTGCTGGGACATGAACACTAGGAAACACCTGGAAGGCAACACTGCCTCTGACACATCTTCTGTCAAGGCTCATCACTGCCTCTGGGCTGTGACTGTGAACAGGGCTGAGAAGAGCCAGAATGTCTCTCTCCCCAAGTGTCTGAGCCTCTGTCAAACTTTGGCACGGTCCACGATACATGGGCTGAACCACCTTGCTGCCAGTCCCAGGAGACAGCTGGTCTCTGGATCCTCTTTAAATGCTGGATTATTTCTCCCACTCCTCCTAACTGCTGCAGACAGAAAGTGCTTCTGTGAGGTGCAGCCGGATTTCCAGCCAAAGCTGTGAGTGCTGGAGCTTGTTCAGGGAACGGAAAGAAGCTGGGGAAGGGTCTGGAGCACCAGGAGTGGCTGAGGGAGCTGGGGAGGCTCAGCCTGGAGAAAAGGAGGCTCAGGAGAGACCTTCTTGCTCTCTGCAACTCCCTGACAGGAGGGGGAAGCCAGGTGGGGGTCAGGCTCTGCTCCCAGGGAACCAGGGACAGGACTGGAGGAAGCAGCCTCGAGTAGTGCCAGGGGAGGTTTAGGCTGGATATTAGAGAAAACTTCTTCCAAGAAAGGGTGGTCAGGCATTGGCACAGGCTGCCCAGGGCACTGGTGGGGTCACCATCACTGGAAGTCTTCCAGACTTGGATGTGGCCCTTGGGGACATGGTTTAGTGGTGACAATCATCATACTGAGTTAATGGTTGGACTCAATGACCTTAGAGGGCTTCTCCAACCTTAGTGATTCTCTGTTCTGTAGGATTTTATAGTCATCAATGCCCTGTTGTAAGCAAGGACAGCAGCAAGTCTGATCTGCAGCTTGTGCTGACATGGTCACCAGAGCTCTCCTGTTTCCTGGAGGCTCTCACAGGAGGACTTGGGGACAGTTGCTATTGAAGGTGGACACTTGGTAAGGATTTGCTTCAATTTATACCGGTGTTCAGAGAAAATAATGCCTTCCCCATGAAGGGAAGGCATTTTTCCCTTCCATAAGTTTCCCCATGGCAAACTTATGGAAGAGCCAAGGCATGGCCACCATCCATCCATCAGTCACAAACAGCTGGTGGGGCTGAGTCCTGCTGCACCACTGCCAGGCACTCCTTGAAAGCTGGAGGGTTTCTTCCCATCCTGTACTGGTGGGTGCTGTCACATTTGCAGTGTCCCTTCCCACGGCAGGAGGGTGGAACGAGATGGTCTTTAAGGTCCCTTCCAACCCAAACCTTTCTGAGATTCTCTCATTCTTTTTCTTCGTGCTATGAACTGCCCATGGCTCAGGATGGACAGGGAATTCCTGCTGGAGGGTTGGTGTGTGTTTCCCAATGTCCTGACATCCCATCTATATTCTCCTTGCAGAACTGCTCTCTGTGCTTTCCATATCATTTGCTTGGATGTGGGTGCTGCTAAATTGAGACTTTAAAAAGAAGGGCTCGGGTGTGTTGTGCTGAATTTCAACACAGCCTTCCCCCTCCACCACGTGCCAAGGACCTGCCTCAGCCCACTCTCAGCCCTCCTCCATCAGAGGAGCCTTTGCAGGAGGTGCCTGGCACGAAGTGGTTCAGCTCCACTGTGAGCTGTGAGACCTTTCCAAGCACAGCAGCTCCACGCCTGGACCACACCCAAGGGTGAGGAGAAATGTTCAGGAGTTCCTTGACTTCCATCAGTCTCCACGGGGGCAATCTGTGATCTTGTCCTGTGCTTGGGGCAGACCCTTTCAGACAAAGTGGGTCTCTAGGTCACCCTGATCTCTCAATTTTCCTTTGGCAATGTTTTCCCAGCATTATCAAAGGGATCTTTTCTGGTCTCGTGTGCTTATTTTGGTGTGTAATGAAGATGTGGAGCTGGTTGGAGCTTCACTGTGCCCAGCCAAGTCTTGCACTTTTCTAGCTTCTTCTATGGCAGCTTCTTCTCTAGTCCTTAAACACCTTCAGCATTTTGGATATTGCAGAAACGATCCCCAAGGACACTGGCTGCAGCTCTACCCTGTGCCATCTGTGGATGTGATTTCTCCCATTTTGTTGTCCACCAATTCATCCTTGATTGCTTCATCTAGGTTTCCTAAAGTCATCCTTTGCCCTCAGAGATTTCTACATCAAAAACTACTCTCTCAGAAGAAAACAACGTAGGAGAGACTATACCACCTGAGCTAAACCCAGCTCTGAGCAGTCACAGTAATCAAAGAATCCCAGACTAGTTTGTGTTGGACGGGACCTTAAAGCTCATCTCATTCCACCCCCTGCCATGGGCAGGGACACCTTCCACAAGACCAGGTTACTGATCATGGATGTTTGCTCCAAAAGCACATTCACTGACTGTGGACTGGTAAGATATTAA
Source organism: Neopelma chrysocephalum (assembly GCF_003984885.1). Classification (NCBI taxonomy): domain Eukaryota; kingdom Metazoa; phylum Chordata; class Aves; order Passeriformes; family Pipridae; genus Neopelma; species Neopelma chrysocephalum. The sequence continues at coordinate 369,186 of NW_020897862.1, forward strand.
GGCAAAGACAGGATATTTTTTCAATGTTTGACAGGTATCAAGGGAGAGGACTGACAGCAGGCAGTTTCTCGGGGGAAAATTCCAGCTAATACTGGGAGAAAGTGGACAAAACCTATGGTACAGAGAGAAAATAACAGCATCTCTGGCTGGGGGAGCTTCATCCTGACCTCAGTTACGGTAACAGATGTGTCAGGCCTGACTGACCTTAACCTGGACATCAGTCCAGCTGTTTCACTGCTCTGGCAGGGAAGAGAACCAAGAGAATGAGCAACGGGAAGGAAAAAAATTCTAAAGGAGAAAAATGGTTTCTGGCCCTGCAGGTGGCCAGCAGGACCTGACAAAGGGATGCTGGCAGGCAGTGATGGCCCATCCCTTTCAGCCTCTCCAGGGGATGCTGTTATTCTGCCTGCGATGCAGACCTGCATTTCCAGCACCAGGTTGACTCCTTCCTTGACCCTTTGCTATGGAACTAATCCCAAACCTCTTTGTCCCCTTCTCCCTGCTTGGGAACCCCTTCCCCTTTGTGTGCTTGTGAATCTCTTAATTTTCCGTGTCACGGTGGTCGCAGGCAGTTTATGCAGATTTTATGTGCTAACAGAATTGGCCGTGAAATCGGATAATCCCTTTCCATATTTAAGAGATCGTGATCTCCTTTCCCGACCCTGCTTGCGTCAGGCCAAGGTCCCTGTGCTCCTCCACTCCCCAAATCCTCCCAGCACTGCTGCCAGAGCTGGAGATAATGATGTAAGTAAGATCTTAACACCGCCTTGTACGTCCCTGTCTCTGCTGCAAACGCTCTGTCTGGTGCATTGTGTGCCCGCATTAGCCACAGACTATTGGGAATCAAATTAGATTAGAGGAAAAAAGAGATATCAACTACCCTTGATCTCTGAGGTTTGAGACCAATTGTTTGTGACTAAGATCTTCACTAAGCCTGATTTGAGAGGCACAAATAATTTGCCTGGAGTGAAACAAATTAATGGAAAAGCCTCTCAAATGAGGTAAATCCATTTTGGGGTCTTGGTCACGCTTGTTAGTCCATAACTGCCTCTTCTATCTTCCAGTATGATAAACCACACTTTTACAGCAGCACCGTGCTACTTTATAAAACCTAGAGATGTAAGCAGTGCTTAAAAATCTGTTAAACTTCTGCATTGCTGTATGTTAAGGTGGAGAAATGCTCTTTTAAACACTGAACATTAGCACTGATGGGTTTTAAATGTCTGCAATGGTTACACTGCAAAGTGAACCAGTTTCTCAGAAATTAAGAAAAAATACTGTTCAAATGCAGAAAAGAAAAATGTGTCCATACCCGGGCAAATTAAGTGTCAAATCGTAATGTAGCTGATTAAAAATTCTTAAGAGCAACTTATCAGCAGCTTAAAAGCTGAGAATGCAGTTTCTCCCACCCTTCAAGAGGTCAGGTGGTCAGGAGGCAGTCACCACTCCTAGGTTACAGTGTATTAAAGGAGGACAGAAGCAGCACCTGGCTGCAGAGAAAAACAAAATTAAACCTTTGCGTGATGTTCTGAACACCTCCTGTCAAGGAGATTCCCAAGGGATAAATGTGAGAAGTTGCCTCAAAAATTTGTCAGAGGAGCAAAACGTGCCTGAAGAGTCCCAAAGAGCCAGGACTATGTGTGACTCAGAAAAGAACTTCCAGAAGAATCAAATCAGCTGCAAACTCCCATGTGCAACCTCAAATCAATGTGGAGGGTGACAGATGAGACACTGAACCACACAAAAAACTGGACAGCAAATGGCCAGTGGGTCTCAATGCCACACCAAGCAATTGGGACAACTTCAGTGAGGGACAGACGTAATAGACACCTCAATAAACAAAATTTATCAAGAAGTCGCCCTGGGATTTTCTGTAGAGGGGAGTCAGTTCTATCAGACTCCAGAGAGATCTTTGAAGAGGTGAAACCGGATGAGGAGAAGGACTGTGTTGCCAACACAAGTTCCTTTGAACTCAAAAGGCTGTGCTGAGGTACCTGAGAAAAGGCTCCTGTGTTAAGGTGTAGGAGTTCAGCCCTGTGGACCAGCTCAAAAAAGAGAAAAACAAAGCTGGGAAGAGATGGCCAGTTGCATGATGGAAGAGCTCATCACCAGAGGCCCAGGAATTCTGGCAGAGTCCAAGGCTTGAGAGCATGTTTGTAACAGCCAAAGGAGACGGTGAAAGCTGAGGCAGCAATGCAACTGTATTCAGAATGTTCAGATCTCGAAAGGAACAAAAAAAAAAGCCAAAATGACGACCAGCAGGGAGATAAAATGGCCCTGAGTCCATGCCCTTGACACAAAGTCACTCAGACAGAAAAGAAACCCAAGCTGTACATGATAACAAGCTCCAAATTAGCAACACACAGAAAGGATCTTGCAACAACATGGAGCTCCCTCATAGTACCTTGAAATTATGTCCAGCAGCAAAGGGAAAGGCAAATTGGTTCAGTAAAATACTGAGATCAATGCGAAAACTTTGATACAGCTCCCGTGAACAGCACAGGCAGTTCTGGCCTTGGCACCCAAAAACTAAGTTCTTACAACTAGAATCAGGGCCACAAGGGAGAGGTGGCTTGGTGGGAGAGGCAGAACAGGAATAGAAAGAGGTGGAATGGATGGGAAGATGGGAAAGAGATGCTTTGGAGAATAACGAAGGGCTGGCAGCTGGGAATGGGAAGGGATGTGTTTCTGGAGGACAGCTCTGCCAGAGGTGCTGGGCTGGTTCTGGGGGTCCTTGTCCTGCAGGGTTGATGTGATGCTTTGTGTACCTGCAGTGTGTACCACCAGCCCCCATGCCAGGCAGAGCCCTGTTGGCTCTGTGCTGGTCCTGGACTCGACCTGCAGCACTGCTGCATGTGAGACAGCTTGGGCTGGCAGCTACAGCCTCCTCAGTGCCCCACCATGAGCTGGGAAGGGACTGGGAAAACACACAACATGGACAGGCAGCAATCCAGCCAAATCCATCCGCTGAGTTTGCTAGAAAATTGATTCCCTGAATTGCTCCTTTGCTGCAGATAATGAAAATTAGAGAAGGGATTGTAAATCGCTAACAGGAGAGAAGGTCTGATTTTCTCCTGCACTGTGTTTGATGAAGCCTGCCAAGCCCACACAACCCCTCTCTGGGCAACACTGGGGTGCACTGGCTCCATCCCGGGCTGGAAAATGCTGCTGACACAGGACAACCTCTCACAGCTTGGGAATAGATCCCTCAAGAACCTTCTTCAGGGATCCTGATCTCTCCTGGGGCCAGGGCCCACCCCACTGGGACACAAACCAGGGAGATGCACCCTGTCACTGCTGTGCCCACAGACCCTGAGCTGCCCAGGACGAGGTGCCAGTGTGGCACAGGAGGTGCTCCCAAATTTGGGCATCTCCAATGGTCCCTACAAACCTGCCTTCATCTCTGGCTCTGTGCACCCAGGTGAGCAGCAGCTCTCTGTCTTCAGATTTAAGACATGGTTGTGAGTGCTATTTTAATTCCTGATTTGAAATCCTGTATCTTTAGTGCTCCTTGTTTCAATCCCTTCTGTCAGCTGTACCCCATCCCCACCCAGCCTCTCTGCTCTCCTAAACAGATGATGCTGTTGTCTGGCTGTTCCTGTGACCCCTGGTTTGCTTTATCCGACACCCCATCTCATCCCTGCAGACTTTACCAGGTACTTCACCTTCTCTAAGGCAGTGCAGAAATTCACTGTCACAGCCATTTTCAAGCCTGTTGTACCTGTGTCCTCCTTTGCTGCTCCTCTGGTTCTTCCCTTCCTGCCTTTGCACTCACCCCCTCCTGCCCATCTGCTGCCAGGCTCTGAATTCCTCCTTGTTCTCTGTTCCCCCAACCCCTATGGACATTCCCCTCCTTTTGCCTCACACCTGAATCACAAGCCCCTGATTACTCCCACTGTGCTCCCCTCCTCTGATCTTGCTGTACAGAGCCCTACCCATGTCTTCTTCTCTTTCTTCCTAACACTTTCTCCTTCTCTTCCCATACTCTTCCTCCCCACTCCCCCTGAAAAATATTCCCTTCAGATCCTGGAGGTTCTGAAGGCTTTCCTTGGCCTTGACTCACCCATCCTCCCTATCTCTTTGGGACCACCTCCCTCCCGGCTGCCCCGTGGGTAACAGGGCTGTGGCTCATTAAAGCAAGAGAATTTACAGCCCTGTCAAGAAACACCACGCAAAGAACAGGCCAGAATCCTGGCAGCTGCTCTGCTGGCAAATGCGCAGTGGATTCTGGAAACAGCAAAGCCCTTTGTTTTTGCTTCAGTGCCATAAATTGATTCCAGTTTAGGGGCTTTTTGGGGCTCTTCTCCCTTCCCCACTGCCCAACCAGTGTGTCCCACAGTGCTCGTGACACTACCAGGGGTGGGGTCCTGTGGAGAAACGTGGTCACTGACCCGTGTGGGGATGCCACAGCATCCCGTGGGGACCCGAGGCCATGGGCTCCGTGCCAGCTTAGAATGAAGCAATACATTTTCACAGCTGAAAACTCTTCACATTTCATCTCATTTTGCAAAAAAAAAAAAAAAATGCTGATAAAGCCACAAATTCCACGAGGAAAAGGGTTACCTTGACAGTCAGCCTTGTTCACTCTCCTCCCAAGCAAACCCCCCCCCCCCCATTTCTGACAGGGCAGAGCTGCATCTCCCCCTGCACAGCATTTCCAGCCCAGAGGATGCTGAGGACGTGCCCGTGGGAAGCGGTGCCTGGTCCCATCATGCCCTGACAGCACTGGTGACATTTCCCCTCTGTGCTGGAGAACTGCAGCTCACCCAGCCAAGCCCTCCTGTGCTGCAGGGGAGATGAAACCTCTGCAGCAGAACCAGGGCTGTTTGTTCACAAATACCCTGTTTTGCACAGGAGCTGAGAGAGGTGGGGGGGTGGGGATGGGAGTACTTGAAAAGCAAATGAACTTATGTTTTATGCTTTTTAAGATGTCTAACAGAGTACAAAAGTTCATCTTTAATAGGGGGGCAACACAGAGTGCTTAGAGCTGCGGTTTGACACAGATATAGAGCTCAAATGCCTTTGAAGTATCTTCTGATTCCTCATTCTGCCTGAAGTAACTTTAGATTTATGCAGCAGATGGGAAATAGTCCCTCGTTACGTGGCTCTCTACTTCAGCGCTGACTCCGAGATAAGGCAGTCTCGCTGCATCTGCACTCCTCAGAAGAGCTCTTAGTGCTTTAGTCTTCAGGGGCCTGAGTCTGTAGTTTGCATATTTTTTTCTGTTTTTCTCTAAAATTAGTCTTGATAAGTCCAGCATGTTGTGAGCATCTTCAAAGGAGAATTAGGAGGAGGAAAAAAAAGTTTGTCTGTGGAGTAGAGGTGATTCATTTGAACGCGTTTGAAAACAGCTCTGTGTGTTTTGGGGGAAGAGCTTTCACGGAGGAGGAGTGCCGGGGAACGGCCTCGCGGTGACCCCGGCCCCGCACACGCCGGCTTTGAAGGAGTCACTAAAAAAGCTTTTTCTGTGACTCTCCCCGCTGCAAAAACACACCCTCGGCCTCACCGAGGTCCCTGCGAGGGGGGACGCTCCCCGAGGGGGCTGCAGGGAGAGGGCAGCGTGTGCTGCACGTGCTCAGGATGGGGCTGGGACTGGGGATGGGGATAGGGGTGGAGATGGAGATGGGAATTAGGGTGGAGGTGGGGATGGGGATGGGAATTAGGGTGGAGGTGGGGATGGGGGGGGAGGTGGGGATGGGGATGGAGAGGGGATAGGGATGAATCAGGCAGCAGAGGAGATGGTGCTTTCAGCTCCGAGGATCCATGTGCCCAGCTGGCAGAGGCAGAGTCTGCAGGCAGAGGCTGCTCATCGGTGCCAAATTCCAACTTGCTTCTCTCCAAGGGCAGGTGGGGACACAAAGACATGCATCATTTTATAGCCTTTGTTTCTCCACTGCACCTGACCCCAGCCCTTCTCCAGGGGCTTCAACCCTCCCAGCCTCACGTCTCTTCCTTAGAAGGTGAGGCGAAGCCCCTCAGTCTCTGCTGCACCTTGCACGTGCTGCCTCCCCTGTTTGAACCTGGTCCCTGTAGTATAATCTGGAGAAAAGGAAGCTCAAGGGGACCTTCTTGCTCTCTACAACTCCTTTACAGGAGGGTGGAGCCAGGTGGAGGTCAGGCTCTGCTCCCAGGGAAGAGGACAAGAGGACATGGCTGCAAGTTGCACCAGGGGAGGTTTAGGTTGGATATTATGGATTTTTTTTCACAGAAAGGGTTGTAGAGCATTGGCACAGAGTGCCCAGGGCAGTGGTGGAGTCCCCATCCCTGGAACTGTTCAAAAAACTGTGTATATGGGACTTGAGTTTTAATGGTGAACATGGTCGTGGTTCTGGGTTGACTTGATGATCTTAAAGGTCTTTTCCAACCTTAACAACTCTATGATCCTATGATTTTCATGCACTGAAGCACTTCTTGGTTCATTCAGCATGGTCAGGATAAGGCTGATCAGTCCTAAGGACTGAGCTGCCTCCTGGCAACTGGTCCCAGCAAAGCCCAGGCCAGTCTGACTCAGGGTGCCCCCCCTCTCCCATAGGGTGCTCAGTGCTCCCAGAAATGGTTTAGGACACTCAAGTGCTCTCCTAGGGCTTGGATTGGGTTGTGCCTGGAGGGTGCTGGATGGGGCCAGAGCGATGATGCCACGCCAGTTGTCACCAGGAAACCTTGTATATTACATCACAAATTAACTGAAGTAATTGAGGTTGTGCAAACTCCATTTATCCTGGCAGGACTCGCAGCTGTGATGGAATTGGCTTTGTTTCCAGCTTTGAAGTTTTCCCCACTGACCAGATGCTGAGGGTTGTGTTGTTTACCCTCCTGCAGAAAGGCATCCTTTCACAGGCAGCTTGGCATTTCTCCTTCCTGCAAGATTCCCTGGAATACTCAGTGCTGTAGCATCGCCCTCCTCAGATCCTGCCCAGAAACTTTTGAAGTCTCCCAGCCCCCTGCTCCTGCAGGGACCCATCCAGGAACATAATTCCTGCTCCCTGAGATGGTGCTGAAGGACCCACTCAACCTGGGCAGCCAAAGGTCTCTCACTGCCTTCTGAGGTCCTGAGGTTCAGTCACCACTGCAGGAGGCAAGTGGTGCTGTTTAGGAAGACACTACCTGACACCCCCCTGGGGCATCCACTGCTCACCCTTTTCCTGGGCTGCCCTGAAAAAAATCCAGGATATCTATCTATCTATCTATCTATCTATCTATCTATCTATCTATCTAT
>NW_020897862.1:376411-409377 GCF_003984885.1 Neopelma chrysocephalum
ATCTATCTATCTATCTATCTATCTATCTATCTATCTATCTATCTATCCATCTATCATGCCACATATATATATATATATGTGGCACAACATCGTGCTCAGCTGCATGCCCAGGGCTGCAGGATCGACCATACAATCTCAGAATGGGCTGAGTTGGAAAGGACCTTAAAGCTCCTCTCGTTCCACCCCCAGGGACACCTTCCACCATCCCAGGTTGCTCCATGCCCTGTGCAACCTGGCCTCAGACAATTCCAGGGATCCAGGGGCAGCCACAGCTTCTCCGGGCAACTTGTGCCAGGGCCTCGCCACCCTCATAGGGAACAATTTCTTCCTAATATCTAGTCCTAATATCCTAATATCTGTCCTAATACCTAACATTCTAATTCCTAATATCTGGGATGGGCCCTTTCATTGCTGCCCTGTTCCACCCAGACCATTCCTCCTCCTGCCCTTGAGTCTCACACTGGAATCCTGCTCAGTCCAGGTATCCCACTGGCATTCCTGAAAAGGCTTGTGTGAGTGGGGAGAGGGTGGGGATGGCTCACATAATTGGAACAATTCCTCTCTCAATCCATCTCCTGCGATGTTTATGCCTCTCTCTTTGTCTCGGATGTTCAGAGCAGGTTGATCGACACAGTATTTATGACTTGTTTGTACAATAATTGCTGCTTAAGATAAATGATTCATAAAGTCCTACCACAGTCTTGGATATGGTGTAAACAGGGAGAGCAGCTGGAGGACAACAGTGGGATGCTAATGAGGGACCACCAAGGGGAAGTAAATGTAAAAAGACTGGGGAGGAGGGGGATTAATCCAGCCCGTCATGCTGGAGAGCATCCTGCTTCCAGTCCTCACCTGCAGCAAAGGGCAGAGCCAAACTGGACACCAATCCTGAAACAAGGGGTCTGCAGGAGACACTAAACCATGAGAGCAGGAAGGATCTGAGCACTAGAGCCAGGAGACAAGGAGCTGGGAGAGGCTGAGGCAAGGGCATTTGGTTTCAGGGTGCTCTGCCCTGCGCCCAGCTGAACGTGCAGTATTCTGAGAGCATCCAGGGAACAAGTGACAGGACAATGGGATATGGCTCAAGTTGCACCAGGGGAGGTTTAGGTTGGACACTAGGGATATTTCTTCCTGGGAAGGGTGGTCAGGCACTGGAACAGCTGCCCAGGGCAGTGGAGTCACCATCCTGGAAGTGTTCAATATACCTCTGGATGTGGCACTTGGGGACATGGGTTAGTGGTGACATGGCATTAGCAGTTGGACTCGATGATCTTAGAGGGCTTTTCCTGCATTAACAATTCCATGATTCTAAGAAGGCAACCACAGGCTGCATCCCCCTGCCACCACCAGCCCTCTGTGCCAGCAGACAGAGTATCAGGAGAGCACAGGAGGTGGCAGCAGCCCTTACCACTGCTAACATCCCTGTGGGAAGGCCACATATCCAAGTCCCAGGTTCTCCCAGCCCCCTCCAGCCTGGGGCAAAGGTGGGAGGTGAGAGGGAACACACTGCTGGGGGTACCTGATGCAGGCAGTCATGGGGGCACCGTCATGTCCCTGTGCCTAGTGCAGGGTTTCCTTTTGAATGATTGGAGCTGATGCTGAGCTAGAAGAGCATCCGTTATCCCAGGGCGACACTGGCCTGCAAACCCAGGGCTTAGCTGTGCTTCCAGGGAAATGGAAAGCCCAGCCAGCCACCAGGATTTAGCCTGAGGAGAAGGGACTAAGCATCCTGCCTAGTGCTGGCTCTGCTGAACCCCAGGAGCCGTGGGACAAATGAAGAAAATGACAGACTAGAGGGAAATTAATAGAGCAGAAAATTTGAAATGATGTGGAAATAATTTCCCCAGCTTAAGGAGAGCTCCTTGTATGCTTAATTCCAGAATGCAACTGTTTTCACGTTGCTAAATTACAGTATCAAAGCGAGGGGCCCTGCCTAGAGCTGATGGGACATGGGGACATTCCCATGCCTGTGGTGAGCTCTCCCACCTGGAGCAAAGTAAGGGCTGTGGTGACCCAGGTTTGCCATAGAGCAGAGGGCAAGGGCTGCAGTGGCTGTTTTGGAGAAGCCCATGTGCTGCTTTTTGCCTTCATGAAGTTTTGTCCTGTTTCATCTCTAATTTGGGGCTCCCATAAGCAGCTGAGGGGGAGGGCAAGGGGATGGGGGGGGCTGTGAGGGGTCTGATGACTCCTTCCCACTGCTCCCAGACTCTCTGTGGGAATTTCTCTCCGCTCTGCTGTGCACAGCCAAGGTTGGGAGGTGGAGGAGCCAAAAGGGATGGAGGGAACAGCTGCACTGGGAAGGGAGGAGAGGGACACTCCTGTTCCATGGAAGCCTCCCGGATCCACCCACTGTGCAGGGTCTGGCCCCAGCTGTGGGGATGCTGCAATGTCCTGACCTGCAAAGCTCTCCCAGCACCTGCAGCCATCTGCAGGCTCATCCTGTGTGGCTCAGCCAAAGGGGGGACAGCACCAGAGACCTGGCTCTGCCCCTGCAGCACCTCTAGGACTGGAATGAAACTCTCCCTGGGCACATTCCCAGTCTGGGTATATGAGGACACTTGGGCAGGTACCACAGAGAGCAGAGACTGAAAGAGCCCTGTGGAAAAACATGGATCCATGAAAATAGTGCTCCCTGCACCCCAACCCAGCCTGAGGAGCCCCTGATCAGGCTCGGTGGCAGCCCATGAACATGCACTGCCAACGGGTGCCAGAGGAAGTGGGCACAGGGAAGATGCTTTCTCAGATGCTGGAAATCTGTTGGGAAGTCCCTAAGGAGCCTCAGGGAGTGAGGAATCAGCTTCTTTCCTGACAAAAGAAGTTTTCAAGGTGTCCTTTAGGCTTCAGAGCGCAGAGTGAGATTGATCTGTGCTCAACCCCCCAGAGAAAATCACCAGTCTGGATTTTCTCTTTCCTCACACATAAATGGGCAGGAGCTGCCCACATGTCCCTACCAGCAGAGCTGGGAGCAGGCAGCCCAAGGAAGTGGGGAGAAAGGAGTCAGATGGGGCATCAGAGCCACATCCAGCTCTGTCCCAAAGCAAGGGCTTGGTTCTCCCTCTCTCTGCAGCAAATACAACTGGCTACAAGCTCCTGATGTGCAGGGTGTGAGGGGCATGGACAGGGAGAGACAAAGCCCTGGGATGTGGGCAGAGGAGCAGGGGTGTCCCGCCTGGACTCATGGCCCCAAACTTCACTGGGAGCTGGGAAGAGGGAAAGCAGCTTTTTGTTGCTAAAGCCCTGCAGGCCTGCCCTGTGCATGCTCCAGTGCAGCCTCCACTGTGCACACAGGATCCCACAGACCTGTATCCCTGATGGGACACTCCCAGTCAGGAAACTGGGGTGGCAGCTACTCTGCTGCCCTGTACTGGGCATCTGGGCAGCACATCTGCCTGGAAAACATCCGTGTGTCACAGGGATGCTGCAAAAAGCTCCAACTCACAAGGGTGATGCTGGAAGAACCAACTGGCGTGGTCTCCGTCTTCCTACTGCTGAGTTACAACGCTCCAGGCACTCTTTCTAATCAAGCTGAGTGGAGATTTCAGTCTTCCTGGGAAATACCTGGGATTCCCAAGGCTGCATCCACAGCCCAGTTCATCCCTGCCTGCCCTAGTTTCCTCCTGCTCCGTGCTGCGTGTTCCCCCAGCACAGGCAGCACGGTGCAAGTCGCAGAAATTCCACTTATGTTACAGCAGATGGAGTCAGAAGCCTGAAGGCTGGGAGGAGAGGAGTGTGCCCACCATCCTGTGCAGCCACAGTCTGCCAGACACCCCTAGACCACACCAAGCCACAGAGGGACCATCCTTCTGCACAGCCCCAGGGTAAACATCTCTGCTCTGGTAGCTCAGACACGGGCAACCAAAGTCATCCCAGTCACTCCCTTGCACACACCAGCTGCTCACCCTTTGGTACACGAATCTCAGCCACATGGGATAGTGCTTCCTCTCTGGTTAGAACATTCCCAGTTCCAAACCCCTTGAATTTCCCACCTGGACTGGACCCTCTGGGGCATCTCCTGTGCTGGGATGGCTACAGCTGGCATTGCCTCACCAGTGTGTGTCTGCTGTCCTTCCCTTCCAGCACTTGTGGCATGGACAGATGGCCTGCTGGCAGAGTCACTCACTCTGTCCTCAAGGGCCCCTGTCTCTCTTCCCTGGAGTTCTGAGCCCCAACTTGAGCTTCTCAGGGAGCCCTGGCTGAGTGTGGTGCATGGCCAACACAACAGCAGATGAATTGCATGAACTGCACAACAAATGCACAGAGGGAAAAAAACCCCACATAGTGAACCCTCTGTGCATGTAAATGAAGTGCAGGAGATGGAAACAGCCTGGGATATAGGAACACCTGGAGGTATTATCACCACCCCATGACAGACATAGAGTCTTGTCACCCCTGAGGTTGGGTCTGGGGGAAGAGGTAAGGGACCAGGAGGAGTTGCAGTTTCCAGGGCAGGACCACCCTATCCAGCACAGGAAGGGTCTGGATTTGCACCACGGTTCTTGGCCCAGAGGAATGCTAATCACTGTCAGCTTGAACCGGGAAAAGGCAGACAGACCCTAAAGCCTGGCCACAAGATCCAAGAACGACAAATTCAAATTGAAAAACGATCTCTGAACAGTACTGGTGAGATGGGTAACAGCTTGTTATGGCTGGGACAGTCATCTTCCACCAGTGACTCCAGGTGTTGTAGGGGGAAAGCCATCTCCATCCCTATGAAGTCTTCACCAGCGGCCCGGGGCAGCCAGGCAGTGAGGGCTGGAGGGGCAGAAGAAGCAGAGGCAGAGTGAGGAACCTGCTCTGCCACGGTTCCCTGAGGAGCACAGACCCTCCCGCTGCCCGAGCAGCGCCCGGCGGCGACAGGATCCCGGCTGAGAGAAGGACAAGGCGTGGGAGCTGCAGTGAGAGCGTGTGTGTGTGTGTGTGTGTGTCAGAGAAACCCCCGGCCGCTCGCTGTGTTGTGCCAACAATAGCGTGTAAAGCGCTGCCTGTGCGAGAGGAATCGCGTGTCAAGTGCTCCCCGGGGCCGCGGGATCGCTGCCGCCGCCTCCAGCCCGGCCCTCCCCGCGCGGGAGCCAGAGGCAGAGCGGCGGAAAGGGTCTGGAAGCGGCAGCCCAGCAGGCAGCCCACCCACCCACCCACCGGGCAAGGAGGCAGCGAGGGCTGCGGTCCCGGGCACAGCCCCTGCTCCCCCGAAGTGCTTGATGTGATCCCAAAAAAACAGCCCCACCAAAGTAGGGAGGCATCGGAATTCAGGGGTAAGAAGTGGGTCAGTGCGTTTAGGCTGCTCGTCTCGGCTCTCATCCTGTCGTGACTCCATTTATTCCAGCTGACTGGATCGTACCTGTCCGTGTGTTGGAGGTCATTCCCGATCCAGCTCCTTGCCTCCCCTGGGAGCATGGGCACGAGGTCAGGGAAACCCCTGTGCCCTCAGCTGAGGGGCACAGAGAGCTGGCAGGCGTGACCCACCCATACCACTGCCACGTCTTGAGCTGCATCCAAGCAGTCACAGCACGAAAAATCATTCCTGGAGCCAATTGCACCATTTCTGAATGGTGCCTGTTGGAGGTCAAGGAGTGCAGCTGTAAGGATGGGCAGAGCTTTTCCCAGAGCAAAACAACACTCAAGAGGATGCTCTGGGTTGTTCCAGCAGTGAAAGAGCAAAAGTCCACAGATCTGAGGGTTCAAGGTGCTGGAGCTGTCACGAAACAAGGTTCAGCCAAGGATTTTTGTTGGAAGGGCTGGAGATCCACAGTCCAGCCCCCAGCTGCAAGCATGTCCACTTCCAAGTCAGATCAGGTTGCCCTTGGCCAACTGGGAGCTGAAAAATCTTCATCGGTGAAGATTTTTTGGCCCCCACCAGCACTTCCTTGGAAACTTTATGCAGGCACACGATTAAGAGCACAGGTGCAATTCAGGGGTTCAAAAGGCAGAGGGAAAGTTTTCAGCTGCAAAATTATCCATCCCTCTCCAGACACTTGAGCATTTAAATTTGTGCAAAGTTCTGGTGCCTCTAATGGAGCTGGTTGTTTAGGAAGGAGACAACCAAGATCTCGCTGAGTGTGAGCCACGTTATCACATGTGTGGATGGAGCTGGGGGGGAATGGCTCCTGCCATTCCTAGGGTTTCCTGCACAAGGAAAGCTGAGGAGAGTTGGATGCACAGAGTCTCAAAGCCAATGGCACATATCAGCTCCAAGGTTACCCTAGGAAAGCAGAGGGACAAAGAGAGACACAGAGGAACTGCTGTGTCCCCTTCTCCTACCCCACAGAGCAGCTCTGGGAAGCCTGTGAGCTCTCACGTCCCAGATAACTGAAAATTTGAACGGTAGGAACGTCCTTGCTAGGCACAATTAGCTGCCTGAAATAGCCCAGTGGAATTCTCTGGAGCCAGGCCTGGTCATTAGGAAAATCATCAGGATTTTGCTGAAGAGAGGATTTATCAGCCTGATTGGGAGCCAGCCCTGTGTCCCTGCAGCAGACTCAGGAGCTCTGCCCCTGGTGCAGGAGGTACCTGGTCGCACACCTTGGACCGTATCCTTCAGATCAGGCAGTGTCCGATCACCTCTTCCCTGAGCAGTGCTGCTCCACCTCCAATCATGCCCAGTCCCAAAACATGGGGAAAACCACTCTGCATTTGGCATGGGAATGACCCACGGGAACGCCAGCTTAGGGAGAAGGAGGAAGGCAGATGCCAGTTAGAGTGGTAGGGAAAAGCAGGAGACAGCGGCGGCAGGGACAGGAGGGAGGGCGAGGCCGGGTGGCTGCAGGCAGGAGCAGCAGGCAGGAGCAGGGGCAGGCAGTGGGTGGTTAATCAGCCGTCTGCTTCCGTGACTGAGCCCGGCATTCGCGGCAAAGAGCTCCGGAGAGGAGAAAGCCTCTCGCTCATGAAAGAAACATCAGGGCTAATCGAATCCGGGTCCAGCCCGGCAGCACGCGACAGGTCACGGCGCCTCATCCATATTTCATGCCCTGCCCCACTTCGGCAACATAAAGGCCGGTGCAAAGGGTGGGGGAGCCCTGCCTGGTGTGGGGAGGACCCCAGGACCGGGGGGGGGAGACCAGAGGAGAGGGGAACCAAGAGCTGAGCCACACATGGGCTGGGTCCAGGCTGTGGGACCTGGCAGGGACTCGGTGGTGTCCCAGGTAAGCTCAAGTCAGCGCTCACTGGTTTCAGCTTCTGGCCTCTGAAGGTCAGCAGAGTAAGTGGGTTGCATGGGTCTCCACGGCTGCTGGAGGCTTTTCCTGGCCCCTGGGTTTGGGCAGTTGCTCCTCGGTGCTGCCAGTGGTAGGTGAGCACCCAGGGAAGTCCAAGCTGGTCCTGGCTGGCAAGATGAGGAGAAGACAACACCCACGGCAGACAGTGACTAAGCATCTCTTTTGGGGCTTTACCCCTGTCTGCAAGAGACTCTGAGGACCCTGCTGCTGTGAGGGTGTGAGGCACAGATCCCACCAGCAGAGCTACTGCTGGTGTTGGAGAGGCAGATTCCAGGCAGGATCCTCAGCCCATGGCAGGAGCTGGACCAACGTGCTGGAGCATATCCAGAGAAGGGTAATGGAGCTGGGAAAAGGGCTGGAGCACGTCTGATGAGAAAAGGCTAGGAGCTGGTGGGGCTCAGCCTGGAGAAAGGGAGACTCAGGGGGATCTCATCACTCTTTGCATCTACCTGAAAGGAGGTTGGAGCCAGGAGAGGTTGGTCTCTTCTCCCAGGTAGCTGTGCCAGGGGAGGTTTAGAATGGATTTTAGAGAAAATTTCTTCACAGAAGGGGTGGTCAGGCATTGGAACAGGCTGCTCAGGGCAGTGGTGGAGTCACTATCCCCGGAAGTGTTCAAAAACCTTGCAGATGTGGCACTTGGGGACATGGTTTAGTGGTGGCCCTGGAAGTGCTGGGTTAATGGTTGGGCTTGATGATCTCAGAGGTCTTTTCCAGGCTGAATGATTCTGTGATTCTGCTGCAGAAGGTGTCTACTGCACAGTGAGGGATGTGAGCAGCTGTGGGGGGACTTGGCTGCAAACTCCCAGCAGGAATGGCAGAGGGAGGAGTGGAGGGAAGGGAAGGCTGATGGAGCCCATGATCAAGGCTGACAAGGCAGGAAGAGAGAAAAACAGGATTAAAGGACAGGCAAGCTGGAAGTTACACAAATGGGCAGGCAGCCATCCCCATTCCTCATGGAGCTCTGCCAAGAGGCACAGAGGAC
This sequence comes from Neopelma chrysocephalum, assembly GCF_003984885.1. NCBI lineage: Eukaryota > Metazoa > Chordata > Aves > Passeriformes > Pipridae > Neopelma > Neopelma chrysocephalum. The sequence continues at coordinate 384,605 of NW_020897862.1, forward strand.
CAAGATAGGAAACTCCCATTTTAGCTCCACTTGGCCCTTTCCTGGTGCTCATCCCCAGCTGGTGGCAGCTGGTGAGCCTGTCACTGGGGAGAGACTGCTGACTTTCCCTTTCCTGTGCCAGGTTTCCATCTCCAAGCACTTTCTGCTTTGGCCTTTCATAGAATCATTAAGATTGGAGAAGCCTTCTAAGACCATCAAGTCCAATCATTAACCCAGCACTCCACCACAAAACCATGTCCCCATATGCCACATCCACACATCTTCTAAATCTCTCCAGGGATTGTGACTCCACCACTGCCCTGGGCAGCCTGTGCCACTGCCTGACCACCCTTTCAGTGAAGAAATTGCTCCTAATATCCAAACTAAACTCCCCCAGCGCAACCTGAAGCCATTTCCTCTTGTCCTCTCTTATTCTTCCATGTGGCTCAGGAATGCCATGGAGATTGCATGGAAAAGCAACTGGTTTTGGTGGAAATATCACTGGTGCTGGCTCAGAGCAACCTATGGTTGTCTGCAGGATGTTCCAACCACGCCACCACCCTTCCCTCCCTGCCTTTCTTCCATCCCTCCTCTGAGACATTGCCAGGAGCACAAAACCCAGCGGCAGTTCAGAGATCCTGACGTGATGCAGCAGCAGCTGGTGGGTCCTGCCCTCCACAGAGCATGTTTTGACCACGAGCCCCATGTCCTGACCCTGTGGGCTGTGCTCTGGCAGGCACTGGGCTGCCTGCTCAGCCAGGCTGGTGGTGAAGGCTCCAGGAGCAGAGTGCAGGCATATGCCAGTGAAAAATCTAGGGGCCCCTCCACGGCGCTGATGTCTCCCTGGGACTGCACCCTCCTCTCAGCCAGGAGCCATCTCCTGGGCTCCCAAAACTTTCCATTTAAAACTGGTAAGTCATTTCAGCATCACATAAAGAGGTCCAAAGGCATTCCCAGGCAGCTTCACCCAGCTCTGTGGTGCCAGGAGTCACTAGCAGGGAAGTCACCTTCTCCCCAGAGCAGATCAGTCTTACCCCAGGAAGATGCTGAGGCAGGAACTTTGCTAATCCAGGCTCAGGGGTAATGAAGCCACGCAGGAGCAGAGCAATGCCACCATAGAGGAAGAGCAAAGAAAGGACTGGCAGCAGCAGCTGCTGTGGCTGGGGCTCATCAGGGATTGCCATGAGGTTGTGGGACCCCTCACCCTCCTCCTAGGGCAACAGAGGATGCTAAAATGTTCTGGGGTAGTGACTGAAAGGGTGATTGAACCCTCCAGACTCCAGGTCTCCCACGGGTCTGCAGTATAAGGCAGCATCCCACAGTGGGACCTGTGCACAGGGAGGGGTCTGGACCAGCATCCCCACACGGAGCCTGCAGCCCCACTCAAGGGCAAACCCAACCAGGGAGGTGACACAGGGCAGGGTGTTCCTGTCTTGGCCCCACAAGCTACATCCCCACCTCTGCCTCACAGAGAAGATGCTGAAACCGCAACAGGGAAAAGAAGGGTTTGGGCAAACCAACAAAAATACCTGCAATTTCCTGCAGGGTGTCTGCAGATGGAGCCTTCCCCACCTCCTCCTACCATTGAGTGTAAACTCAAGACGTGTCTGCTGCATCTGCTCTCTTGTCCCACGGCCCAGCTTCCAAAGCCCACACAAAAACACAGGTTCGGTGAGAGACAGCCACAGCAAGATCTGTGGGCAGTCACCACAGATGCCTCCCATGGACACTGAATATTCTTAAAAGACAAGGAATGTCGCCCTCAGCTCTAATGTTGGCCCTTGAAAACCTGTCCCAGTGCCAACCCTGTGTAGTGTGAGTGGTGTTTGCTGTCGAGCCCCTTTCAGCTGCTCTTAAACTCTGCACAACCCTCCCCCCATCTCCTTGCAAAGCACTGGGATTTTAGGGAGGCTTGAAAAGTAAATGTGAATATAGACATAGGAGACCTGGAAAACTGAGAGCAGGAGGATGCAGGACACTGGAGAGGAGCAGCTGGCACAGACCCACTTGTCTTCCCAAGACTGTCTCACAAGGCTGGGGGAGAACTGGGGGTGGGCCTCGTGCAGCTATTCCTTGAGCTCCTTCTTTTCACTCCAACAGCTTTTTCCTCAGCGTGGGCTGTCCTCAGAGAATCACAGAACCACAGGAAGGTTTGGGTTGGAAAGGACCTTCAAGGTCATCTTGTTTCACCCCCTGCCATGGGCTGGAACACCTTCCACCAACCCAGGTTGCTCCAAGCCCTGTCCAACCTGGCCTTGGACACTTCCAGGGATCCAGGGGCAGCTACAGCTTCTCTGGGTAACCTGTGTCAGGGCCTCCCCACCCTCACAGGGAAGGATTTATTCCTGATATCTAGAATAAACCTCCTCTATTTCAATTTGAAGCCATTTCCCTCGTCCTGTCACTCTCTACCCATGTAAAAAGTCACTCTCCCTTGTTTTTATAAATTCCCCCTTTATTCTCACAGCATGTAACTGTGGGAATCTCATTGTGGCCTTCCAGTACTTAAAGTTTTTGTCAGGTTGCACCAGAGCCCTGGGATGGAGCAGGACCAGCAGCCTGGGGATGCTCAGCAAGGGCAGGGCAGGCAAGGAGAGCTCTGTCCCCAGGGCAGGATGAAACCCTGTGCCAAAGGAGCCGTGTCAGGGTCTTGGCTGCTGGAACGAGGACGTGTAAAAGCCGAGGAAGAGCTTTTGTCAGCGGTGGGAGCAGTCCTGGGAGAGGATGAAACTGAAGGCACAGCTTTGCAGCTGTCAGCACCAGCGCTGGAGGGCTCATCAAAGCTCAGGGAGCTCCCACAGCCCACCCCGAGCATTGCTCAGCCCAGCCACGTCCGTCCGTCCATCCTGTCCTCCCAGAGGTGGGCGTCTCTGACAGGCTCTCTGCAGAGAGAAAACAAAACCCAGCTCCCCCCAGCCCAGTGCCCCTGCTGGCTTCCCGGGATATGTGTGCCAGGAATTTCAAGGAGGCTGCAGCTCTGCTCTTCCCGGGAAGGAGCTCTGTGTGCCATCCTCTTGCAGACAATGCATTGTCCCTATCACAACTGTCCTCGGGCACTGCCCTGCTCAAAGGACATTGGCAGGGAGGTGAAATCTGTTGGAATCATAGAATCTGAGACTGGGAAAGATCCTGCCATGGGCTGGGACACCTTTAACCAGCCCAGGTTGCTCCAAGCCCTGTCCAACCTGGCTTTGGACACTTCCAGGGATGGGGCAGCCACAGCTTCTCTGGGCAACCTGTGCCAGGGCCTCCCCACCCTCACAGGAAATGATTTCTTCCTGATATTCCATCTAAACCTTTCAGTTTAAAGCCATTTCCTCCTTGTCCTATGAGCACCTGAGCACCATGAGATCCCTGACCACCACAGATGCTTCATCACCCTGCTGAGTGCTCTCAGCAGGCTGGGAGGAAGGTGAAGGAGACTTGGTGGGAGGCTTTCAGGGAGCAGCTGAGCACACAGTGCCAGGAGAGCAGGGGACAAGGGAAGAGTATGGAGCAGGTGAGCTACAAAACATCTCAGGGTCCCTTTCCCCCAGGACAGTGCCTCCAGGCTCATTGCAAGCTGGAAGGGAAGCTTTGCCTGCAGGAAGCCGTCACAGGTCCCTCGACCATGCCTTCTCCCGGACATGTGCAGACACAAGCTGAGGCTGCCACCGTCTTGTCTGCGGGGGCACTGCTGCCTCACACGCTCGCCGGCTGTCAGCTCTCTCCACAAACGCTGTGGGAGCAGCAGCTCCTCGTGCTGGCTGCCCTCTGCATCCAGGAGATGCAGGACAGGTACAAATGAGGAGGAGGGATGCTGCCTATGGTTGCAGGACCAAGCCCTTGCTGGTGAAAAAGGTGGAAGGTGTGGAAATGTCCCGGAGAGCTGTATGATAACATTTTTGAGTGCTCTGTGTACAGCAGTTATCAACGAGTTCTGCTGCTTAGAGATGTTTCACTGCCTGGAAATTTCACAGGATCCACCAGGCCTGGTGAAAGGGACCTCCAGGTTCTCCTGTCCAGCACCATATTCGTGGTGGGGCTGTCACCTGTCACAGGGCAGGTTGTCCTGTAGCTCCGTGTTCCCTATCCCACCCAGGGATGTGGCATGTCCTTGCTGAGCATGGCTGGGGTCCTGAGAGCCTCTTCTGATTACAGGCCCTTCTGCTGCCTCCCCCACCCCAGCACGAGCCCCTGGAGCTGTCTGAACAGGTAAACACAGATGTGTGGTGGCACCTGCACAGACACAGCGTGGGCACAGGACCTGTGGCATGGAGGGGTGAGAGCTGAGCTTCTGGCTCAGGTGTGGGAGCAGAACTAAGAAAGCACGAGGGAAACTGAGGCAGGAACCACACTGAGGACACTCAGATCTCCTGTCAGGCTGGATGTCCCCAAAGCCTGAGGGGGCTGTGCTGGGAACACAAGCCGTGTCTGTTCCTACTCCCCGGAGTCTCAGAGCATTGATAAAGAAGTGAACTGAAACCAAAGTGCCTGGAAAAACAAGGATTCAGGGAGGAAGGTCACGTTTTGGTTGGAGCAAAGGGTGGGGTTTTTTGCACAGAAATGTGCCCATGGCCAGAGAAGGAGCCACACACCAACAAGTTCCATCCTCTTTTCATCTCTCTGAGCAGAGAAGGCAAAGATTTCACTAGAGCTTTTGTTCCCTTTGCAAAACCTGTACTCAATAAACCTTTGCCTCTAGATATGAAAAGCCCTTTTCCACACCAGGCACAGCTTGCCCTGATCTCTTATTTCAGCTACTGCCCCACTCAGACCTACCTTGACTTCCCTGTGCTCCTCAGATCCAGTTCATCCTTCTGCCTCAGCTCTTCCCAAGTCTCTCAGCCATATCCTACTTCACCCAAACCTGTCCTAGCAACTTTGTCTTTCCCACCACCCATCCCTCCACCTCTCCTGAAGAGCTCTATTGCTCAAGGTGCTCCTGTGTGATGTTCACACCTCTCAGTGGTGGAACTGTATCGATGGATCCAGCAGTCATCTCTCCTCTGAAGCATCTACAGTCAAGGAGCCTTTGCTCCTGAGACCCTGCAGATTTCCAGGTCTCCCTTCCCACACCCCAGAAGCGTCACATCAAAGAACACAACCTTTTGTTTGGACCCTGTTCGAAGTTTGCTGCTAATTTTTGGTCTGCATGCAGTGGTGTTTGGCTCCTGCTTGTTCCTGGAATAAATGCTCATTGCATTTCTCTTAAATGATTGGAGACATCCAATTTTAATCTTTTATTCATAATCTTCTTTCAGCTCAGATGTAGAAAAAAACATGTAAATTCAAAACCTGCGAGAATTGAAAATTTCATAAGTGCTGCTGACCCTTCACTGGCAGTTCTGAATGTGAGAGAAATAAAGGAATTGTAATGAGGAACCTCATCTTTTGATAACAGGTTTAGAAGAGCCAGGCGTTAAATGGGGCTTCATCCCTCCCTGCTGTGTGTCCATGCAGGATGCAGTCGGTCCTATTGGGCAGGGAGAGTAATCCTGCTGCTCCTGCCTTTGCCATCTCCTGCATCTCCATCTCCTCCTGCCTCTCTGTCATCTGTGTCTCCATCTCCTCCCCTCTGCACTGGGATGTGAGCTCACCTGGTGACTTTGGGACGTGCTGTGCCCATGTTGCAGCACCCATTGGTCCCCAGCCTCATGTCCCATCAGTCACCAAAGCACATCCACCCAAACTGTGGGAATGTCTTCCCACATTCCCATTGCTCCCCATTGTCTGCACTGCATCCCCTGCCTCTCCTCCCTGGAATCATGGAGTCAAAATGCTGGAATATCCTGAGTAGGGAGGGACCCACAGGGATTATCGAGTCCAACCCCTGGACCTGCACAGCCCCAACAGTCCCACCATGTCTTCAAGAGCATTGTCCAAATGCTCCTTGAGCTCTGTGACCCTTGGTGCTGTGCCCACTGCCCTGGGGAGCCTGTTCAGTGCCCAACCACCCTCTGGGGGAAGGACCTTTTCCGGATATCCAACCTAAACCTCCCCTGGCAAGCTTCATGCCATTCCCTTGAATCCTTGATCACCCTTCATTTGCACAGTTCTGTGCTTGGGAAGAACATGTTACCTGCTGTTACCTGCTCAGTGCCACCCCTCTGCTCCCTCTGTCCCAATTCCTGCTCCCTGCAAGGGTCACTTTTCAGGACATCTTCAGAATGTGGGGAGGAAATGAGACACATGATGTGTAATAAGAAATCTTTAAGAATAAGTGACTCTGGGGTCAGGTAGACACCAGTGAGCTCTGGGAACGATTTTACCTTCTTTCAGGATCAGCAAAATGAAAATAACATGTCATGGCTGGGATTTGAGATCAACAAATTCCAAAGCTTTTACCCTTTTCACAAGTTCCCCATGTGGTGTGCAACCCCTCAGTCTTTTTATCTCAGTAAACCATTTCTTGCTTGTTTTTTTTTACTTCCAGGGATAAGCAGGACAGGTTTGGGGAAATGTTCCCAGCTTTGCATTCAGAATTCTTTCTGGCACTTGCAGATTGCCTGCAATTCCCTTCCAGAAGGACCAGCACGAGCAGGAGATGCAGTAACTGTGCGCTGGGATTTCCCAAAACACAACTGTCAGGAGTTTTCACCCAGGAAATTTGAGAGGCTCTGTTGTTTGACTGGATATTGGGGATTTCTGACAGCCCTCTCAGAAGAGCAGGTGTAACTGTGCCTGGGTTGCTGGATGAGGGCTCCACAGACTGCTGAGGCGTGAGGATCCTGCTCACATTCTGCAAAACCTCACAGCCCAGGCTCTGTGGGCTGGGACACAGGTCCCTGAGGGGCTGGGCTGTTGGGGCATCCCCTGGCATTCCCCTCTGAGTGAGATGCTTTAGGCTGCATCCCACGGACTGGTGGGGCTGCCCTGGATGCACATCATATAACTGGAGGTTAAGCCAGGCTGCTTAGTCCAGGTTCCTTTTTACACCCAAAGCAGAGAGGAAGGCACCTTCACAGGCAGGAGATGAAGTGCCATCCCTTTCCTCCTTTTCCTGTCACAGCAGGTGACTGCAACAAGGGATCCCTCCTAATCTGAGACCTGCCTTTCTGCTCTGAATCCTGCCCCATATTCCCAGCCCTGCAGCAGAAGTCAGGGTTGCTGCAGTCCTGGCTCATCCCTCCCCGAGCCTGGCTTGCTTGAGGTGGGGAGACACTGTCCTGATGGCAGAGCAGGAAATCCTGTCATCCTGGGCTGAGCTGTGCTGCTATCTCACTCCTTGATCGTGGTTTCCGAGATGTGACCTATGGGATACTTCAAAACCCACGCAGAACTTAACCCGTAATCCTTCCAAGGGTTAAAGCAGCAGCTGGGGCTGATATTTCTATCTTACATCGGATTATCCTGAGTAATTTACTTGGACATGATGCTAAACGACTGTGCTAAAAGCAGAGAGAGAAGGTGTTTTGGGAATACAGCCTTCCTTGGCAGGCTGAGCTGGTATGTGATCAGACAGGAATCATATCAGTAAATCCGAAGGCGAGTTCACCATCTGTTCCCGCCGGCCACGGAGCGCGTCTGACCCTGCAAACCCGCGCAGGGCTGGCACCGGCGGGGCGGGGGCGCGGGGCTGGGGCGGGCAGCTCCACGCAGGGCTCTGCAGGTGCTCTGCAGGTCCAGACTGCCACCTCCAGGCACACAGAGCTCGCAGAGCCTCGCCTGCCGATGGCACAGCCAAGCCGGGCCCGGGCAGCTGGAAAGAAAACGCTTCCAGAGATGAGTTGTTGGAAGCTTGGGGTAATGTCGGGTGTGAGTAGAAAGGAAAAGCTGTTTTGCTAGGGAAGGACCAGCTCCCGGCGGTGCAAGCTGGAATAAAAGTCTCTTGGAAGGAGGAGCGAAAATCCTGAGGGCTCTTTTGGCACGGGAAAGGGTTTGTTTGCTGGTATATATGAGCCAGGGTGTCCATCATCTCTCCTGGGATGGAAGAGTTTGCCTCTTGACCAGCCCCTTCCCCCAGACAGGTTCTCTAATTTCCTCTGCTGAACTGGTTCCTCCCTCAGCCATCAGGGTCCCTGTCCCCAGCCTGGCCAGATGGGACACCCCCATGTACAGTCAGGCTCAGTTTTGGGAACAGAGCAGTGCAGGAGGTCTGAAAACATGGCCCTGTGTACTGGAGAAGTGTCTCCAGTGATGGGCCTTTGCCAGGGCTGTGATTTCATGGCAACATCTTTAAAAATGACACACCCTTGCCTCGTCTTCCTGGGAGCTGTGAGCAGGGTGATGCCCTGGGCATGGTCCTCATGGTCTGTAGTTGCTGTGGGCCCCTACCCACACACCAGCCTGGCTGAGTGCCACTGCCCCTGCCCAAACCTGTTGGGAGGAGCCAGGCACCAGCACTGATCCTTCCACAGATCAAATGTTTGGGTACGAGAAATGTAAGAAAACCTTGTGCATTCTGCACAACGTGGATAATGCCTTTATTAATAACTGAAATAAGTTAGTGGAACACGTGCCCTGGGTGAAGTGGGACAGGCCTCAGCACTTCCAGTCTGCCCCACTGTGCCCAGTGCCTGCTGGACCATGAGCAAGGTGTGACGTGGTTGCTGTCCCTGCCTGCATGACGTGGTAGGAGTCTGAGCAGAACCTGCACAGGGGTTTGCACTGCACAGGCATGAGGAGGGCTGGGACGAGGTGACCTTCAGAGATTCCTTCCAACCATATTTATCACAGAATGGTTTGGGTTGGAAGGGACCTTAAAGCTCAGCTCATTCCAACCCCCCTGCCATGGGCAGGGACACCTTCCACTAGCCCAGGTTGCTCCAAGCCCCGTCCAACCTGGCCTTGGACACTTGCAGGGATGGGGCAGCCACAGGGGGAAAGGAGAAGGGATGGGGTTGTAGGGATGGGAAATGTAAGTAGTGAAATGGGGTAGGTGAGGGGGAATGCAGAGCACAGGGCTTGTAAGTTCAACCCTCAGCACAGGGGACACTGCCCAGGAGCAGCTTGTCCAGCCTGGGGACTAGTGCTTCTGGAAAGGGGGCACCAGAGGAAGGGTGGAATGGGAGACTGGGAGGAAGGAAGCTCTGGATGGGCTGGCAGGATAACCTGATAGAGAGATGGTGAAGGAAGGGCCTGGGAGGACCCAGCTGCACAGTGCCATGGGCAGCCAGGCTGGCCTTTCCCCACAGCCAGGGTGGGAAGCAGAGCTGGGCCTTGGAATGGTCACCTCCATCCTCAAAGGGTTACAAAGGCTGAGAGCACCTGAGCAGGCAGTGACATGTTTTGAACCAAACCCTAACTAACTCTAACCTGCCCTGTGCTGTGCTGCTCTTTTGGCTTTATATGGCAAGAAAAATATGCTCCTTTCCTGAAAATGTCCTGCAATTCATATGCTGGTTGCCAGGCTCATTCACTGGAGGGCAGCTGGGACACAGCCAAACACCCACAGGAAGGATCTTGCAAGGCCCCCTACACGATACTTCAGCTCAGACTTCAGGGGATGAGGACAGAGGTTTTACTGGTTTGGTTGGGTTTTTTTTCCTTCTTTTCAAAAAATTTCTGCATTTCCAGAACAAGGCAAGCCTGGGTCTGGGAAAACCTGCAAGAGACCCCTGAGGTTCAGAGGAGCCTTTGCATGCAGGATACCCTGTGCTTGCATCATCTCCTGCATGAGATGCTCCCACACAGCAATGACTTGGTGGGTTTGGAGAGTCTTCTCCCAGCCCACAGCACAGCACCCCACCCCAGCAAGCCTACAAACCACCCCCGTCCCCATGGGCCCACCCCACGGATACTCCTGCTTCCCAGGGAAGCATCCTTCACATGTGGGAGGCTTTCTGGGGTGAGGAAGGTGGTGGCTGGCTGAGCATCCCAGTGCTGGCCCCCCTGAAGCAGCCAGGGTGTCCTCTATTCTCACTGCAAGTGGTGGAGCTCTGCACAGACCAGGACAGTAACAGGCAAGGAGACGGATTGTGGGAAGAAGGATTTTTATTGTCCAGGAGGAAGTGCACACTGAACATAAAAGGCAAACCCTGCCCCGCCATCCCTGCAGCCGAGAGCAGCCCAGTGACCCCACGCTGCAGGATCTGACTCATGAACCACCCGGAAAGGGGCCATCTGGCAGCTCCCAGCCTCAGATCCTGCAGCCCACCTGGCCAGGGTTGCCCAGCAAACCCCCAAGGACACAGATCTGTGGCAACTGGTCCGACCTCTGCTCTCACCAGTGTGTCCATGACAGACTCACCCTCCAGGGAGTCCCAAATGTTGGGAAGGGAGGACACGGCCAGCACCCACCACCCTGTGCTGCAGGGCTTGGGCTGACCCTCTGTCACTCTGCTGTCACTCTGTCCAGCTGTGGGGAGGGACTGGGACAGGGCCGAGTGCAGGACACAGGGTGCAATAGAAATGAAACAGCACATTGCATCTTGTCCCCCGTTACAAAAAGCTTCCATAGGAAGAAGTAAAGTGCCCGCCATAGTCAGAGAATCCATCAGGACATAAGAGCCCTGCATGGAAAGCCAAGCCAGCCCTGGAAAGGCCGGTTTAGCCAGGATTATTGCAGCTGAGAAATGGCTTTAACCCGCCCCCCACCCCCCTTGTGCCCAAACAGCCCTGGGAGGAACAGCCAGGTCCTACCACTACCTGCATTGGGTTTGCTGTGCCAGTGCTAAGGATGGGGTGCTGTGGGCCAGCCTGGATCCTGGCAGTGAGTGTGGCTCCCCTCCAGCCCTTCTCCTCTCCAGCCCCCACTCCCCAGCCACGTTCCCAGCAGATTTTTTTTTTTGCAGTGAGTTCAGCCCCACAACTGAGGCTTCTGTGCTTTGAGACCATTTTTGTGTACTTAACTTCCTATTTCAGAAAACAGTTCCCAAACCCATAGAAAATTGTATTTACACCCAAAAAAAAACTTTCCCAGCCCACAGCCTGCCCCTCTCCCCAGTTCATCTGCAGCTCTGCAGCCAGCTCAGCCTCGGACCAGCTCCACACGTCTTCAGAGGCATCAGGCAAGCTTGCCCAAAGAGATACTCCTGTGGGGAAGAGGAGGGATGTGGAGGACCCTCCACCCTCCCAGTCACTGGGGTCACCAGATGGGTAGTGGTGGAGATCCTCTGTGCCCAGAGCCCCTGTCCCAGACACAGGACTCTGCAGCTGGAAATGCTGGCAGGACCCCACTCTGCAGGTGACCTGGCAGCCCTGGGCACAGGCAGCCTTGTGGTGTCACAGCTCTTGGGTTTCTCTGGGGTTAATATAAAACCAAAGAAGAGTTTGGTAGAAGTTTCTCTGTCTCTCCATCATGTAAGATGGGAGCACAGTCTCCCACTCCTCTCTGTTCTAGAGGAGGCCAGGATGGTTCTGCTGGTGGAGAAACCTGAGCTTGTGGCCCTAGAAGATGTGCCTGGGCTGCCCTGGTTGGCTGTGCTGGATCCAGGGAGAAGCTGTCCTGGTGGATTGAAGAGGGGGAGAGTGTCCTGCTGCACCCTGGGGACTTCTTGAGGCTCCAGGCAGCAGGCCCTGGACAACTCTCCTCCACACTGGGAAGTCTCCTCTGAAGGCAGAGCCAGCTGTTCCTGGCACTGCCACCTTGTACTGTGTCCCCTGCCCTCCTTGGCAGAGATGGCCTGTGAAGTCACCTGAAGGCTGGTGCAGTTCAGGATGTCCAGGCTGGAGTACACTGGGAGGTACTGGGAGGTACTGGGAGGTACTGGGAGGCTGTGTGGCAGCCTGTGAAGCCCTGCTCAGTTCAGAGATCCAAGGAACACCCCAGCTGCCTGATCCAAAGGAGCTGTGTGCCATGGCAAGCCCAGTCCCACTCCTCCTGGTATTGCTGATGTGTCTGATACCCCTCCACCTGCAGGTGCAGCTGGGACCATCCTGCTGTGTGAAGGGGTTTCCACCCGTCCTGAACAGTTGTGTGGAGACCCCCAGTCCCACAGGGACATAGTAGAGAGACATGACGTGTCCCTAACCCACTTGGAAGGCTGCTCCCTCCTTCAGATGGGGGAAGGAGGCAGCAGGACCACCGAGGTATCTGGAATGCCGTGTTTCCACCCATGCTGAAATCAGAGATGCTGGCAGGGTTCCAGCTCTTGGTCTGGTGCCCCTTTTCCCGCTCACTACCCCGCTGCCCCTTTGCCAGGGTAAGTGTTAAGGAATGCCCAACGTGTGTCTGCGGAGCTGGTGATCAGAGATGTCTCCTGGGGCCATTTGTGTTCAGCAGCTGGGATCTCATGGCCTGGATGCTGCTCAAGATCTTCTTCTGGTGGCCCATCATGGTGATGCCCAGACTCCGAACATCCCTGGAGAACAAAGACACTGCCAGACAAAGACACCTGTGCCAGGCCCCATGGAGACAACTGCACCCCATGGACCAGTCCAGGGGCCCAGGCCTGGCTCCTCTCCCCTTGCCCATCAGCACAAGGCTGGTCCATGGGCATCCTCCCAGAGAGGTTGCCATTCCCTCAGGCGCATCCTCCTGACAGAGCCACTGTGACAGCCCTGGGGGGAGCAGGAGCAGGAGGGGGATCACTCCTGACAGGCTGGGAGGTGACAAGATCGATGCTCTGAAATTGGATTCAGTTTTAGTGAGATGCCCTCAGATAACCCAGTCAGAAAGACGGATGAATGATGAGCCTTCCACACTCAAAAGCTTCCCTGATGTGCGTGAGAAACAAGGATCACTATCAGCTCAATCCCACAGCAAAGGCCCTGTGTACAGCCCCCAATCGACGCACACGACAGCCCCTCTGTCTGTCTTCCCTTTCCTTGCCTCCTTCTCCACCTGCCACACCTGCAAGGTGTGCACTGGCACGTCCTTCCTGAGCCACAGGGACCACCATCCAGCAGCTCCAAGCCTTTTGACAGGGAACAAGTCTCCTTAGAGGCAGAAGAGGTTGTTGCCAGCCCTGTTACTAATGGTAACAGCGAGGGATGGGGGATGTAAGACCAGGGTAGGAGCAGGTATAGTTGCCTTCTTTTCTGATACTACTCGGATGTTCCAGCCTGGAAACTCCCCAGACAGGTGGGAGATCAAGCTCCTTACAGCAGGAGGAGGAGGATGGTGAGACACATCTTCGCCTGCCCTCCTTACTTAACCCAGCCTTGGTCATGTGGCAAAGACCTTCTACTTCCCCTGAGGCCTGGACGGTGCCTCCCTGCCTGGCTGCACTGGGCAGGGAGCCAGTCCTGTGCACGGGGGTCTCAAAAAGCTCCAAGGTAACTCCCAGCTCCATTTGTTTCCTGGTGATCCCAGAGAAGGTGTGTCCTATGGCACAGCCACACTCTGGTCCAGAAATGCCTTTTGCAGGGGAATTGAAGGTGAGAAGCACAAGGAGTCAGCAACCTCCTGCCTGTCCCTGCTGTGACCAGGAGGTTGGGTTGAGTGACCTCCTGAAGCACCCAAGTTACCTACGGGCCTCTGGTGACATTGGAGAGCCACAGGAGGTGACTTGGTGCTCACACCCTCTCAGTGCAACTCCCACAGCTTCTCTCGAAGCTCAGCATGGCCTTGGACACTGTCCCAGGCCTCAACACCATTTCCATAGGGATGTGGTGAGGCACCAGGGACCAACCAGAGCAAGCCAGCCAAGGCAGAACGGTCACTGTTTGGGGCTAGTGGGTCAGTGCAGGGACACTCAACCAGTGCTGTTTGCTCTCTGGCACTCACTCGATGTTCATGCGCATCACCATGCCCAGGGAGGAGTACCCGGCCATGGCAAAGTTGTCCCGGTAGTGCCCCAGCCGGATGGAGTCCAGCCAGTCCTCCACAGTCAAGCAGCTGGTCAGGTCGAGGAGACCCCTGTCCGAGTGTGTTTGGGTGAACCTGGGAGCAGGACAGAAGGGGTTAGAAGACCAGGAGGTGTTGGTCTGAGCTGACCAGGCTGTGAGGTCCACCTGAATGCACCTGAAGAATCGCAGAATCACTAAGACTGGAAAAGCCCTCTAAGATCATCGAGTCCAACCATTAACTCAGCACTGCCATCTTTACCACTAAACCGTGGACCCAAGGGCCACATCCGCACATCTTTTAAGTCCCTCCAGGGATGGTGACTCTACCACTGGCCTGGGCAGCCTGTGCCAGTGCCTGACCACCCTTTCCATGAAGGAATTCCCCTCAATATCGAATATAAACCTTCCCTGACACAACCTGAGGCTGTTTCCTCTTGACCTGTCACTTGTTCCCCGGGAGAAGAGCCTGACTCCCACCTGGCTCCACTCTCCTGTCAAGAAGTTGGAGAAAGTCAGAAGGTGCTCCCTGAGCCTCCTTTCCTTCAGGCTGAGCCCCCCCAGCTCCCTCAGTCACTCCTCATAAGACTGACTCTTCAGACCCCTTCCCAGCTCCCTTACCCTCCTCTTGACACGCTCCATCCCTTCAACGTCTGTCTTGTCACGAGGGGCCCAAAACTGACCCTGGGATTTGAGGTGCCTCATTAGTGCCCAGCATGGGGGGACAGTCACTGCCTTGGTCTCCTGGCCACACTATGGCTAGTACAAGCCAGGTGGCACTGGCCTTCTTGGCCAGCTGGTCACACACACCTGTGACCCTGCAGGGCAGGACAGAGAGAGCCCTCACAGGCTGCTGAGGGCAGAGTATGGGCACTGCTGCACATGCTTGACCTTGGCATGGGGATGCCACGGCTGGGAGCAAGGCAGTGAAGTGCAGGAAGCTCCCCACTGCCCACCACAACCTGTGCCCCTGGGCCCTGTGCCTGTTCATGGTCTCAAGTGAAGCCGTCAGTGCTAGAGCTGAGCTGAAACATCCCTTATTCCCACAACACACACACGCTCTGCCCTCACCTGTTGACGGTGGCCGTGCACTTGAGGTTGTCGGGGTTGCGGATCAGCTTGTCCAGGACGCAGACGATCTGGGAGAAGCGCGGCCTCTCGCTGCGCTCCTTCTGCCAGCAGTCCAGCATGAGCTGGTGCAGGGTGGTGGGGCAGCCCATGGGGGCGGGCAGGCGGTAGCCTTCCTCCACAGAGTTAATGACCTGCAAGGAAGCCACACCACTGCAGTGGAGCTGCACCCCCACCCCACTCCCAGCCCTCCCCCAGACGGGAAGATCCCTGATGCCTGAGCTGCTGGGGCCGTCACACGGGGAGCAGAGCCGAGCATCACGTTCAACCACAGTGAATTGTTCTGTGCAGGAAATCACTGCTATGGCAGCAGAGCTATTTAGAGGTCAGGTGGCCTAAAATATTGCAGCTTCCCTCCAGCAGGCAAGCCACAAGGGCTGGACTCACACTTGCTTACCACTCTTCAGCAAGGCTGGAAGAAACCCTGTTTGAAGGAATTGTGTGGAGGAGGTAGTGTAAGCCACTGCATTCATGCCCTGCTGTCACCTAAGACACTTTTAAAATAATAAAAGCACTAGAAAAAGTGGGGCCTCTCAGGACTCCCAAAGCAGGGAGAAGCTTACAGTCCCCACAGGTAAAAAAAAAAAAAAAGGAGTCCTGTGGTTCTGCAGAGTCAAAATACTTGGTTTTTTGCCTCCTTTTGGAAATTTTGACCCCAGGTTGTTCTCAGGATTATAACTTAGATTTCTGTACAGATTTTATGCTACTCTTGAGGTGAGAGTGGCCTCACATAACTCAGACAAGCCCAAAACCTACAGCTGGGTGGTGCCAGCCTGAAGCTCTCAGCAGCCTCACCTGGGCAGTGGAAGGGATGGACCCTCGGCACCGGGTCTGGCAGGATCATGCAGTGGGACTGCAGTGATCCCAGGGAAGCGCCCTGACTCCTTCCAGGGACTGGGAAACTTGGCACAACGTGTGCTGAATCTCTCCAGCCAGCACAAAAGGCTCGTCCAGAGCAGCAGGCAGGGCTGGGGACACCCATGGTGCACACAGCCAGGATGGCAGGAACCTCCCTGCCTGCATTCATACCAGGGGCTTGAGCCAGCGTCCCCAGGAAAAGGGGCAGGATTGGAAAGGGTAGGTTTGGTCACTTGGGTCACCTTGCCAACAGCAGCCAGGAGTCACGGGGCTGCAAAGAGTGCGCAGCGCAGGGAGGGAACAGCGCTCCGACGTCCCCACGGAGGGGACAAGCACACTGTGCACAGCCCTGCAGGGACGTGAGGAGAGGCAAGAGCTGACCTTTGGGCCCCTTTTGCCCGGCCCCGTGCTGGGCTGGCCTGGGGCAGGGCCGGAGGAGGGGCAGGCTGGTCCCCGCGCCGCCCTGCGCCCACTCACGTCCCGGTTGGTCATGTTCCAGTAGGGCCGCTCGCCGTAGGCCAGCACCTCCCACATGACGATGCCGTAGCTCCACACGTCGCTGGCCGAGGAGAACTTGCGGAACGCGATGGCCTCCGGAGCCGTCCAGCGGATGGGGATCTTCCCCCCCTGGAAAACCAAGCAACGGTGGAGGGAGGCTCAGAGCAGGCAGGGCTCAGCACCCCGACCTCTGCATCCGGGACAAGCAAAAAAGCTGGGGTGGTGTCTTCTGGAAAGGGCTGAGAAGGAAAACCCACACGAGAGAAGCCTAGAAGTGTTAAGTGAAGGATGACTTCAAGGTGTTTCCAGTAGAGCAAGGAGAGCACTGTACCTATTTTACAAGGTCTTCCTGCGCAATTCTGTCCCTCAGTGCTCAAGTTATAGGAATTCAAAGTGATGAAGTGGACCCCAGGGCTACCGGGGTGCACAACCACGGAGCTGACATCGGGCGTGGGCAGAGAGCCTGACTTGAGCAGACAAGGAAAGGGATGGAATGTGCTCCCTGTTCATCCTTGCTTTGGCAGGCGAGCGCTGAAGAGGATGGCGTGTTGAGTTGAAGGACGACGCTGACAAAAATCAGCAATATATGGACTAAGAATACAGTTAAGCTGGAAATGTGGTTACCAGCCACCCAAAGAGGAAAGTTGTAGAGTAGGGAACATTGGGTTCTGTGCAGAGCATGTGGGGCAGGAATGGTATGTCATCCACCAGAGGTGTGCCAGGGGAGCACGCTAATTCTTTTCATGGCCAAAGAGGAGTAAAAAGAGCTCTTTCTATTTAATGTAATTTATGTATTTCATGAAAATATGTTTGATTTTGCTTCCATTGACCTCCCATGGAGGAGCACATCTAGCTCCAGAGCTGTCAGGTTGGTCAGAAAAATCTCAAAATGGTTTCACAGACACATAAAACAAAATCACAGGTTACAAAACCAATTCCCACTTTTCCCACATCCATGAATGAGGCAGAGTCACATGTTAAAACTAGTGTGTGGCCACAATACTGAAGAGTGGACCAGGACATTAACCTATGGACCAATGGCTCTTGGATAGCTGAGGAGTGGACGGAGCTACACAGTCTTGGGAAGGACTCCAACAGGGACATGTAGGCCACATGTGCCCATAGGAGCAGTGGGTCAAGGATGTTTATCAACTCCCTGCCCTCACATCCTGCTTCTCTGTTCACTGCACACTCATTCTGGGATGTCCCTGTGTGAAGGACGATGCATAAAGGCTCCGAAGCTCTTTGGGTTCGAGCTGTTGGCCCAAACGTCAGCACAGAGGTGACGCTGCCATTTCTGCCCTACCTATTTTGACCTGAGAGTCTCTAACTTTTCCATCTGTCAGGGCAATAACAGCCAGCAAGGACCAACACAGGGGAGCCACCCACCGTGGTGGTGTAGGCAGCATCGGGGTCGTCCTCCAGGATGCGGGAGAGGCCGAAGTCGGACACTTTGCAGACCAGGTTGCTGTTGACCAGGATGTTTCGGGCAGCCAGGTCCCGGTGCACGTAGCCCAGGTCCGACAGGTACCTCATGCCCGCTCCGATGCCACGCAGCATCCCCACCAGCTGGATGATGGTGAACTGCCCGTCGTGTTTCTGGAAAGGAAAAAAAAAAACCCCAGTTTCATTTGTGGTTTTCACCAGCACCCTGTTGCTGCTGCTGTCATTAAACCAGTGCCTCTCATCTTTGGCTTAGTACCTCCTTTGACCCCAGTACCTCCCACCTGTCCCCTGTCCACATCCTGCCCTCTCAGTGCCGCTGACATGTGCTCAGGCAGTTGTCCCTGCCTTTCCAGCGCCACTCCAGGGAGCCAGACGTGATGCCTGGAGCCTGTGTCTGCTGGAGAGGTGAGAGCCCAGCACACACAGCTCTCCCATGGGGCTTGCAGTGGCTGTGAGGCTGAGGACAAGGAACCAGCCTCTCCTCCAGCCGCTCAGCCCAGAGGGATGTGCAATGAATAAAAACACAACCTTGCTCCTTACCCTGAGGAAGGTGTCTAGCGAGCCGTTCTCCATGTATTCAGTAACAATCATTACCAATTTGCCTGCAGAAGACAAGGGAGGTCAAGTTAGCAGAGAAGTCACCTTCCTCTGGGAAGCCAAGTGCCAAGTTTTTACTGGGGGAGACATGAATCCAGGCCTGTGGGTCTCATGCAGCCCCTCAGAGTGGTCTCACCCCTGCATTGGGCACCACTGCCACAACAGTGGGGATGTGGCAGTAACCCAGTCAGGTACCCCCTCCCTCCAGGTGCTACTGATGTGGATAGGTCAGCTTTGTTATCCTGCTGAAATTTGCATGCCATTAGCATAACGCTTTGCATTAGAATGTGCCTTTTTGAAGGAGGACTTTCAAATTATGATTCAATACAGGCAGCCTTTAAAATAAACGCTATTGAGTAGGACATCTCCCAAACCAATAACCCTGACCTGGAGCACACTGAGGAGCAAGGTGTGGAACCACCACTGGGAAGTTTGTCCTGTAAGAGATGGCACAGGGGTGGGGTGGAGGGCACCTCAGGTAAATGGACATCTGAAAAGCCACCGGGGCAGCTGAGGGATGGAGTGCACCTAAAGTGAGCCCTGACCCACATCCCTCAGGTTGCCCACAGGGAGATACATCCCAGCTCTGCCCCACCATCCCTTCCAGCCACATACTCCTGGTCACCACCCCTTCCAGGTGGATGACGTTGGGGTGGTCGAACTGTGCCATGATGCTGGCCTCGCTCAGGAAGTCCCGTCTCTGCTTCTCCGTGTAGCCTGCCTTGAGTGCCTTGATGGCCACGGGAATCTCCCTCTTCCCTGGCAGCTTCAGGCGGCCATAGCACACCTCTCCAGACTCCCCTGCAAGACAAGGGAAGGTGAGGGCACGGGGAGCTCCTCAGCTTCTCGTGCTCACTTACCAACACCATGAATCGTCCAGTCTACCAGCACACTCACAGCCCCTCTGGATTTCACTGTGGATTTCAATCCCCTCCAACCCCTCCAGGATTCAGTCCTCTGAAAGCATTGCCCAATGCTGGAAGGGTGGGAACATCAGAAATCACCTCTCTCTGCTGCCTTTTCCTAAAGGCGATGGGCCAAGAGCAGTGATTACAGTAGCTCTTGCTTTGCTGCTTTTAATGAACAAATGTGGGAGTCTCAGAGCAGCAAGGATGACACCCATCCAGGCTTCCTCATGCTGCTCTGGGTTAAGTCCTTGGGGTGCTGCTAGTGAAGTTCCAGCTCCATCTCTGCCCCACGCTTCCCTGCAAGCCCTGTTCCTATGCAAAACTCCCTTTTGTTCTGAAAATCCACCATTTCACTCACAGTTTCATTTGCATCTTGTCACCCCAGGTTTCAAAGCAGGGTGGCACGTTGGAGCACCCACATGGGACAGGCTGAGCCATCTGCTGTGTCAGCCTGAGCCGTCGGTGCCACACCTGCTGACAAGTGGCCCCCTGGCACCAGGGCTGCTTCCAGTGGGTTCATTTCACGCACCAAAACCCCCCCTCTATCTGTGGTTTTGATATCACAGGGATAAAGGAGCAGATGAAGCCCCCTAGCTGAGCACTGCCGTGGTCCCAGCGGGCCACGGGCACGGCACAACCTCAGATCATGAATTTCCCTGGGCAGACACGATGCAAAGAGGCAGCTGGGCCCCGGGACTCACCAGACCCAATGACCTTCTCGATCTTGATCCGGGAGGCCTCTATTTCACGGGTGAACTCATGCACGGCTTGGCAGGGGTCTTCGTAGGCGTGGGGATCCACATAGAACTTGGACTCAGGGAACTTCACTGCCAGGTTTCAAAGGGGAGAGAGGAGAACAGCTCTCTCGGGCAGCCCCACGGGAAGGAGGGGCGCCCAGCAGCCGGGCAGATGATGGGCAGGGGCAGGATTTCGAGGGGCAACAGGCTGAGGGGTCACAGGGGTGCAGCCCAAGGAATCCTAAGTCACTCTTTGGCATAGCAGTCTCCTCAGAGCAGCCCAGGACCTGGCTTCCCAAGTGTTCTCCATGTGATTGTCCCTCTCCATCACCCCCCCCCATCCCCATCCCTGCTGTCTGGGATGATCCTGCTTCAGTCTTATGGCACATTGTTCAACCCTCCAATCCCATTACCAGGATGCCCCTGAAATCAGAGCCCCTCTCAGTTCTCCTAAGACATGTTCACAGAAGCAGGTAGGAGTCAAAACCCTTCCCCCTGGAAACCATAGCAATATCAGGGGGTAACAGCCCAGCTCTGTGCCCACCCACAGGGCTGAAGTTCTTCACAAGGAGAGTCCTACCTTGCCCATTCTGATAATGCATCTTCTCCTCATCAGAGTCCTGGAAAGCCTTGCTGTACCCACAGTGCCTGCCACGGGGGGACAAGGGTCAGAAGAGATGCCCCTGTCCCTCACTCCCACAAGCATCCCAAAGGCAGGGTGAAAGGCAGTGCATGCCAGGGCTGTGGGCAGCCCAGGGGGAGCTGCATCCCTGTGTCTTGCTGGACTGACACTTTGGCCTAGATTGAGGTACTTTCCAGGTGCTCTCCAAGGCTTGGCAGTGCTCAAAGCTGCAGTCCTTTTGGGCTGTATGCCTGGGCTCCACATGCCTGGCTCAGCCACGTAGCACATAATTCCTTAGATCTGTCTGATGGCAAAAAGCTCTCTCCCCTCCTGACCTACCT
Organism: Neopelma chrysocephalum; assembly: GCF_003984885.1. Lineage (NCBI taxonomy): Eukaryota > Metazoa > Chordata > Aves > Passeriformes > Pipridae > Neopelma > Neopelma chrysocephalum. The sequence continues at coordinate 405,369 of NW_020897862.1, forward strand.
CCAGCCCACCCAGTCAGCCCTTGTAGTAGTACTGGTACTGGTACTGCTCTTGCTAGTGCCACTGATAATCCATATATTATATATATTATAGTGTACATATACTAATTTATTGCTATTCTGCCTGCTGGCATTAGGGGAAGATCTGGAAACTGGCTCTGCCGCAGGGAAAGCGGTGACCCCTAAATGAAGTCTCTTGGCTGCTTATTAACCCCTGATCTATGGAGAAAGGAGAAAAAGTTGTGCTCAAGTTCTCCCATCCCTCCTGTCCCTCCCACTGGCCTCCAGAAAACTTTTACCTCTTCTTGCAGATCAGGACCACCAGCAAGGCGACGAGGCCAGCGATGAGTGTCAGGCAGATCCAGACGATCGTCATCGTGTCGTAGCGGAGGGACACTGGGAGAAGCAGGGTAGGAAGGAGGTGAGCTGGGGTGGGGGATGCTCTGCTGAGCTCAGAAAAGTCCCTACCACAATGGGGTCATGGTCTTCAAAGATAAAACACTATCCCTATCCATTCCCAGCTTTCGGTCTCTCCCAGCACATGGGGACCATTTACACGTGGGGAAACTAAGCAGAGATCTAAGAAAGCCATGGTGACACAGCAAATCAGCACAGAGAGGAGCTTGATGCCCCAGGACCTTTCCAGGTTTTCCCTGCCCTAACTGCTATGTCCTTCCTCCCTCTTCTTTCTAGTGTATAAGCACAGGATCACAGAATCCTTGAGTTTGGAAAAGACCTCTAAGATCACCGAGTCCAACCATTAACCCAGCACTGTCAAGCCCATCACTGAACCTTGTCCCCAGGTGCCACAACCACATGCCTTTTAAACACTTCCAAGGCATGGTGACTCCACCAGTGCCCTGGGCAGTCTGTTCCAATGGCTGACCACCCTTTCAGTGAAGAAATGTTTCCTAATATACAATCTAAACCTCCCCTGTTTCCTGACACTGTTTCCTCTTGTCCTAAGTATCTGAGGAGGGCAACCTCAAGCAATCCCTTCAGGCTGAAACGCTGGGAGATGTGCCTCCAGGCACATCCAGAGGAACACTGGCCACAGAGAAGGGCATCACCATCCTCCATGCTCCCTGCCCCACACTCCCACACGCCAGAACTGCACACACTCACCTGGCTTCCCTGTTTCCACCTCCACAGTCTGACTGAACCTCCCGCAGCCGGCCGAGGTGCGAGCCCGGACCTGGAAGATGTAGCGGGTTGCAGGTTTGAGCCCAGAGATGGTGGCAGTGGTGCTCTTGGACTTCAGAGTCGAATAGCTCTGCATTTCCTTGTCCTGGGGGGAAAAAAAGCAGCACCAAAAACCTCACTGCACCAGCACAGCGAGCACAAAGCCTTCCAAAGGAGCCTCTTGTGCGAGGCTGGCTGATGGCAGGGACTGGTCTGCAGCAGCAGGTTCAGCGTTACCTTCTCGTAGTACTTGATCTCGTACTCCAGGATGATGCCATTGGGCTGGTCTGGCTCTTGCCACAGCAAGGTGACGCTGTTCTGGCCCGTGCTCTCCTGATGCACCACCACCACCTGTGAAGGGGCTGGGGATGCAGACACAGCATGTTAGGGGTCTGCTGAGGGGGTACTGTGGGTGGGTGGGACAGAAGGAGACAGCAGCAGGGAAGGGTGGAACTGGAGCCCCAGGCAGGACCCCTGGTTTAAACCAGGTGTCTGGTTTAATTAAAGCCATGTGGAGCCAAGTGCTGTGATGGGAGCTGAAAACAGGCTTTTCCTTGCTTCAGCTCCCTCCATCTCTGTCCCATGGAGTAAGTAGCTCTGAGGAGATGAGAGGAGGGCACTGTCCCAGCACAGGCAGGAGGGGACACTGCTGCTTTGTTGTGATCTGGAGCCAGAAAGGAGAAGGGGCAGTGGGGTTCCAACCATGTGGGGTTCCATCATGGAGGTCTCTACCAGGACCCTGACCCCTCTTGTCCCACATGGGGTAACAGGAGAGGGGCGGGGAGGAGAGAATGGGGAGATGATAAATGCCCAGAGGGGTGGTCAGGGTCTGAGCATGAGTCTAAAGGTGACCTGGGTGTGCTTTCCTGCCCTGGGACACTTGTCACCTTCCCAGGCTGGAGCTGGTAGCCTGTGAATCAGTTCTTGAACCTGCCATGCCCCAACTGGAGCTGTCACAGCTGGAGGAACCAACTCACCAGCCTCTTTTCCCACTGGAAAATTTCCCACTGGAAGTTCCCCAGAGAGTGCAGTGAGTGCTGTGATGGCCAGGTGCAGCCATTGGGTCCAGCTCACTGGAAGGGTTGAGGCACCTCTTTTGTGCTGAACTGATGGGGGAAAACGGGATGTGGCAGCTCCAGGGAAGACAGAGCTGTTGTGGCTGTGGCTGCAGCACAGGGGTGTCACTGGAGCAGCACAGAGACTAAAAGAGGCCACAGGGGCTGCAGCAGCAGTGGGGTACCCAGGGACTGAAAAGCAGCAGTTTTAGCTCAGTTCTGCCTCCTCTGAGAAGCAGAAAACGCTGTTGGTGCACAGTACCCTGGGCAGATGGGACAGGGTGGGATGGTGGGAATTAGTTAAACTCCATGGGCACATGCAATGCTGTTGCTCCAAGCAGCCCCAGGGCATCTGTGCTGCATCTGCCTCAGCCTTGCCCAGCCCTCGGGGCTGGGGGATAAGGGTGACCAGCACCCAGCACGGGCAGCACCCCCGTGCAGGGCATCAGGGGTTCCTCAGCCACCCTGGAATGCAGGGGTGCTCTGCCATGTGCAGCAGCTGGAGCTCTGCCCAGCATGGCAGACAAACTACCAAATTCCCAATCCTGCTGGTTTCACAGCACCTGCAGCACTTTGCAGCAGGGAGGTTGAAATGGGAATATTCAGCACTTCCTGAGAGCATCTCCCTCCGAGGCATCAGGCTGAGGCAGCTCATCACCACTTGGGGGGATTGAGAGGGATCAAGCCAGCAGGACTGAGCCAATTCCACGTGCTGCACAAGTGCCACAGGCTGGCATCAGTGACAAAAGGGCCTGTTCTCATGCCAGTCATGAGCTATTGCAGTGAGGCTCCCCAAGTTTCTCCCACTGACACCCCTGCCATGAGAGCAGAAGGGGTTCAGCATCACAGGAAGTTCTTGTGGGCTCATTTCAAACTGGGAGGATTGACAAGGAATGTCACTCCCTACCCTGATCTCTCTGCCCACAATGTGCTCCATGGAAAAGGGCTCTGGGAGATGCCCAGGTGACCCTGGAGCAAAGTCCTGTCCCACCTGGGCTGGAGCACTGTTCAGAGGAATTTTCTGGGGAAATAGCATTTTGCAGCAGGGGATTTGCAGAGGTGAGATATGTATAGGAGATACTTCTCTAAGCAAACATTGCTGTCACCTGCCAGGGCCTGGCATTGGTGTGAGCTAAGAGCAGAGCACGAACTGCTGCCCAGCCCTTTGGGAAGGGACAGAAGGTTGGAGGAACAGCCTGAAAGATTCATGCTCCACTTAGTGTTCCTGTCAATAAAAAAGTGTTATCTATGCTCCTGTCTCCTGCAGAAAAAAAGGAGCCTCCAACAGCAGCTGGAAGGGAAGGGGGAGGAAAAAGGACACCACGAACCAGAGAAGGGTAAGAGGTGCCTTGAGCAGCAGCTTGTCCCACCTCAGCTCCCTGAACCCACCTCCAGCAGCAGAGAGGACAGGGGTCACATCTCCCGGGGGTTCCAAGCCCATCACCAAACCAGCCCTTTGCTGTTAGAGCAGGTTCTGGCCCATGCAGACACTGGAGCGACATCAGAGCAACATCAGCATCACCCACACAGGCAAAGGCTGGAGATGGGGGGTGTCTGCTCCTCCTACCTGCCTGGTTTGTCGTGATGTTGGCGACCGCGGCTCTCCTGGACTCCAGGCTGAGGTCGGAGACGCCGTTCACGGCCTCCACCCAGAAGGAGTAGTTGGTGTGTGCCAGGAGGTTGGTGACAGTCAGTGCTCCCTGCACCAGGCTCATCTGCTGGGGCACGAAGCGGATGCCGCTGCCACAGGCCTCGCACGGCCCCGTGTCCCCCGC
>NW_020897862.1:409387-456244 GCF_003984885.1 Neopelma chrysocephalum
CCCCCCCTTTCCCAGCAGCCCCTCGGGTGGATCATTTGTCACACAAACAAACAGCTCGTCTCTCGTTAGGAAAATCGATTCGTTCAAGAGTGACATGTGGCATGTCAGGTATCTGGGGGCGGAAGGATCTGCCCTCTCTTGCGGATTTAGATTCCAAATAAGGAAAAGCAGGCTCTGTCTGGGTCCCAGTACTCACGAAGTACTTTTAGGACCAGTTACAATGATTCAAGGATTATTCCTGGCTCTGACTCATCTCTACTTTTCCCACTGAGGTAGTAATATTTTCATTTTCCTGTCTTTACATCCAGTGTCCAGATCTGCATACAGCCTCAATTTTTGCTTCCAAGCATCTAGAAGGGTTTTGTTTGTGATCCACCTCCCCAGGGAGGCTGGGTCCCTCCATGCTGTTTGTTTTGTTTCTTGCTGATTCATTTTCTTTTTAATAACACTCCTTTCCATGCCTCTCTGGACCAGCATATTCCACCCATCACACACTGCACAGTAATACAGGAGCCTTTTTATAACTGAGCTACTTTAGCAATGGCAGCTGAAGGCAGTGCTCCAGCCACACACGTCCCTGCTGTGGGGACCTCTTGCTGGTCCTTCTTCAGACTCTGTCACCAGTTTCTGTGGCACTTTTGCACCAAGTGCTCCTTTAACAGCAGAGGAGTGATACCACCAGTGCTGCAAGTGCCAGAGGTGGTATTGCTGTCACAGGTTGGTGTCACATCCTGCTGCAGCAAAGGCCAGCAGTTCCAGAGTTTGCTCCTGAACTCCTGCTCCTCCACTCCCCAAAGGGCATCAGAGCAAGGAGCAGAAATACCTGAACTTCGGGATGCAAGGGAAGGCAGTTGTGAAATTGCAGCAGCTTGGGGGTGGCTTTGTTCCCCAAGTGCTTTCTTGGTACCTTTCACCTCAAGGGCATCAGAAGAGGAGAGAACACAGGGGATGCAGATCTGGGGAGAGGTTTGCAGCCCCTTGGTTTTGGGTATAAGCCTGAGATGAGTGCTGATACACCCTGTTCTCAGGTGGTGACAAATTCGGGAGGTAGCCAGCTGGTGGAAAACAAAACAAAACAAAACAAAAAACTCTGTGAATAAAATAAATGTGTAAGAAAGAAAATTTCCCAGTTTTTCCATGTGGGAAAGGATGAAGACACAGAATGAGCACAGGTGGGAGCTGAGCAATGGGACATCCCCAGTTGGTTCTGGGCAGATGCAGGTCAGGAACTGCTGCCCTCAACTTGTGTGAATCTCCCTTGGACCTGCAAACCACCACCATCTCTAACCATGCAGCAACCAGCTACCAGGGACTTGTGATTCCAGAGGAACTGGAGTGGTTCCCTTCCACCAATATTTAATTAAGGGCAGAGCAATCAGTGCTACCTCATGTACGGAGACACAGGCAGCAGGAAGGATGGGAACACGAAGTGCAGCAGATTTGCACGGAGCAATTGTAATCACTTAGCATTTAATGCTGTAAAAAAACCATTAATTACCTGTAGCAATGAGTCACAATTATTTTAGATGCACTCAAGGGGAAAATTATACTAAATGACAAATTGCAGGTGAATTTGTGTGCCAGGGCAGAGCCATCTCCTGGCACAGGGACAGCATGAGCACACAAGGAGGACTGGGGAGCACCTGGGGCTGGGGCAGGCACTGCTCAGGCGGGTCGTGCACCTCTGGGTGTCTCAGTGTTTTAGAGGGAAGCAGAACACATGTGCAAAGCCTTTCACAGGAACAGGAGAGGGCACTAGCTGGAACCTGCACAAGAGATGAAATCCCTACAGCACAGGATGCCAGGCATGTCCTGCTCTGGATGGAGCTCTCTCATGCCAGGCCAGTGACACATGGAAGACCAGGACCTCCCGGGTTAGCTCTGGGAAGAGCAAACAGCAGAGAAGTGGCCAGCAGGAACAATTCAATCAATGCACCAGGTATAAAATCCACTGGTCTCCATAGCCATGGTTGTGGCAGCACACACAGAAGCCTCTCAAATCTGAAGCCTCCCACCACTGAGGTTGTGCTGCTGTCTTCACTGCAGCCAACTACTGCCACCTGCCAGAAGTGCCCTCCCAGGAGCCCTGCAGAAGGTGGGATTTTCTTTTTTTCTCCATTATTTTATTCAATTGATACCCTTGCTCTGTGTCTGAGGATCTCAGGTCCTGCCTCTTTGTGAACTACCAGAAGTCCTGCTACTGGTGTCCTCCTGTCCCCAGTAATGCCCAGCCCAGGCTGCCTGTCCCTGCAGTTTCATCTCATGGTGTGGTTTTGCAGTGCAAGTGGGACAGGAGCAGCCCTTCACCTGCCACTCAGCTCAAGACTTGCACACCTGACTGGGCTTGCAGCCTGTGCAGACCTGGCTGGTCCCAGTATCACCAGCAAAGCCTGCAAATCCCAACACTAAACCCACGCTTGGCAGGGCACATCTCTAGCCCTGTATTGCACGGGTGAGGTCCCCAGAGATCAACCCCAAACCTGTTTGGTTCAATTCCATGGGGTTTCCACTGATCCCCACACCCTGCACAGCACATCTTGCCCGTTTTCCCTGCCCACCAGCCCCACTCTCACACGTCGTGTGCCCAAGGGAGCAGCAGGTTTGTCTCAGGAACAGTGAGCGTGGGGAGGGATCTGCCAGCCATCTGGAGTTTGGTCCATTTGTTTCCTTCCTTCTCCATCCTCTGGGGACAGGACAACATCTGCTAATAAGCTGGCAGAGCTCGGGAGATGATGGATGGACCTGTCAAGGATACGCTGGCTGGGAACGAGCTGCTCTTCTCTGAAGTGGCTGTCTGGGTCTAGTGCTCTGCAGGTGGACCTGGTGGGACCACCAAGGGCTGCTTTGGTGGGGCTGCAAATGCAAGCATTGACCCCATGTCACTCCCTTTCAGCTTCACCCTCAGCCTGGGAGGTTTGGGCATGGCTGAGGGGGTGCCATGGGGCAGCTCTGTGACACCAGTGCCGCCAATTGCTCCCTTTCCTGACCTTTCAACAGATCTGGGCATCTGCAAGCACCAGAAGAGCAGTCATATACTTCCCTTTGGCCATGCTGGGAAGAGATAGAGATGGAAATAGAGGTGTCACAGCCACTGTGACAGCCAGAGACAGGCACCAGTCCCAGAGCCCCCCAGGCTGCAGGAGCCAACACAGAAAATCCAGCTCCTTTCAATCCAGTTTTCAGCATGATGCCTCCAATCTCAACTCCCACATGACACAGACACTGAAACAGGAGCAGGTTATTCTCAGTCGTGTCCTAAAAAGAGGCATCTGCCTCATTGCCCAAAATCTTGTGCTTTTACAAGGCTGTGCTCCCCTTTCCCTGCAATCTCTGGTCAGCCCAGGCTCTGGCCTGGTCAGTGGTCTGGAGGGGGTTTTGGGGCCTGGTTGGCCGATGCTTTCAAGTAAATTCCTGGTCCATAGATCATGGATTGCCCTACGGCCCTGCTGATGCCCACACATCCTCTGTGTGCTCTTGCCCCTGCACCCCCTGATCACTGCCTTGCCTCTGAGTGCCACGTGAGCCTGACCACAGCTCAGCTCCCACCTTGCAGTCCCTTTGCTGCAACCCTTCCTGCCCCCAGTAACCCATCACACCACTACACACCCCTGAACTTGTCTCTGTCAGCCCAGACTCCACCTCACATCCCTGCTGCTTGGCCCTTCTTCCCACAATTAACCCTTTGCACCCCTGAGTGTTTCAGAGGGAGGAACAGGGGCACTCTTTTACCCATAAAGACTTTGCAAAGCCACCAGAACCCTATGCATGAGGCTGCCAGCAAAGGACTCCCTGCATCCTTCTTGATAACACCCAGACTTTTTTGCCACCAAGACAAGTTGCATAAGGACAGTCCTGCTCTTCCAAGTGGAGTAATTCCACTTGTAGTGCTGGGCAAACTGGAACCATGGTGGTCCAGACTGGATGCATCCCAAACTGGAAATCTGCATGGTGCTGCCATAGAAAAATCAGCAGGTCTTAGAATCACAGCATCACTTAGAATCACATCTCTAGCCTTAGAATCCCAGAATGGTTTGGGTTGCAAGGGACTTCAAAGATCATCCAGCTCCCCTGCCTTGCCTTGGGCAGGGACACCCTCCACTAGATCAGGTTGCTCAGAGCTCCATCCAACCTGATTTCAGCCCTGTTGGACACACACCTGACTCTCTTCTGATCTTCTTTCCCACCTCTTAAAAAAAAAAAGGGGGGACAAAAATAAAAGTAGGAAACATCCAAATCCCAGTTTGCTACTTCCTGGTGCAGACATCCTTCTGTGGGAGTGGAGGTGATGCTGTGCAGACTTCTGTAGGAGAGACAGCCTGGCACACTCAGAGCAAAGGCTTTTTTATAAAGCTTATCTGGGCAAATGCCACAACTTGCAGGAGTTGGATGGAAACAGGCAGCCTAATGCTAGAATTAGAAAAAAAGCTGTTTCCCAAACTCAGCCTTGTCAAAGGGTTTTAGACAGAACTATCCAAAGCTTCTGAAAAAAAACCCTGCAGATTTCATCAGACCAAAACCAGACCCAGAAAACACAGTCTGGAATAGGGAAAGGGGCCGAATGGGAGCACCCCTGAAGGTGACAGTGCTGGAGGTGTCCCTGCTGTGAGGCAAAAATGAAGAAAGGACACACAAAACACTAAGTACTTCATCCCACCCCTGGCAGGAGCTGGAATGGAGCTTTGGGGGCCATGTGAGCCCTCTTACCACATCCATATGACTGTGGACGTGTAGAGGGGCTGAGCTGCAAAATAAGGGTTCCCAGCCCTCCAGCAAGTGAAGAGCATCACAGTGGCCAGCACAGTCTTCACCCACACACAGCTGAGCTCCACCAGCCTTTGGATCCCCTTCCCCTTCATGGAAAAGTGTCAGCAGCAGCATGTTGTTTTCAGAAGGGGGAGAAGTCATCACTTGAAGCAGTGACATGGGTGGGATCTGGAGCTCATGCCAAGTACAGAGCAACTTTTTGGCAGGCTCCTACTGCTCCGTGGGATGAGGAGCATCTTCCCCATGCAAGGCAATCACACCAAGCCTCTGAATATGCTGGTGGGGAATTTGATGTCCCCAGCCCCCCCTTGTGTTACACCATCCCCAGGGAAAGGACTGCTGCGGAATTCCAGCTCTTTCCTGCAGTCTGTCTGTGTCCCAACTCCCCAACAACAGCTTCCCAGGCACCTGCACATGGGAAATCCAGAGCGACAACCTGTGTTCATTACCTGAACTCAGCCAAATTCTGTGGAAGAGTTCAAACAAACAAACAAAAACCCAAACAAAAAACCACATTCCCAAACTGGTGAATGTGTTTGAGTGCTGCCAGTTCCATTCATCATAGCCCAGCTGCTCTTTGGCACTTCTTAGAGGGGCCACAGAGACCTACAAAGCACCAATGAAATTTGTTTCATCCCCATGACTTCCCTGAAATCCAGCCTAGCATCGTTCTCACCCTTTATCTTTGTCAGCAGAAAGACACAGAAAACTCAGAGGAAAAGTGGCAAACAATAAAATATTCAGCCAGGGACAAAACCTGTGTTGTTGTGTTGGTGGGACAAGGGCAGCTCTGCAGATACCTCTGTCCTGTTTGTTTGTTCCTTACCAGAAAACTAAACAAATAGGTTTAGGTGCTGGGATGCTGCTTTGTTTTGTTTTCCCAGTAATTGCAATTAGCCACTGGATTTTAGAGGACAGAGTGAGTGTGCTGGAGATACTGAGATCACCTTGTCCTGCCCCCTGCCTTCTCCAGCCTCCTCACTGGGCTGAATTAGCCACACACACAGCCCAGCACCCCTGGGATCCAAACAGACCAGCAGCCAGGGCTGTGACTCCTGGGATGAGGCAAGTGTGAATCCAAGGATCCCATCCCAGGGCTGCATAAGCCTCTAGGTGAAGAAGTCTTTCCTAATGAAAAAAGGGAAGAGAGTAGGTTTAGATGAGATATTAGGAAGAAATTGTTCCCTGTGAGGGTGGGGAGGCCCTGGCACAGGTTGCCCAGAGAAGCTGTGGCTGCCCCTGGATCCTTGGAAGTGTCCAAGGCCAGGTTGGACAGGGCTTGGAGGAACCTGGGCTGGTGGAAGGTGTCTCTGCCCATGGCCAGGGGAGGGAATTGGATGAGCTTTAAGGTCTGCTTCCCCCTTGCCCCACCAGCTGCGGGACTGACTTCCTTCATAAATGTCCATGGATGCAAAACCGTATTCACAAGCACATAATTACCAAGCTGGGTATTTTCTCCTCTTAATTAGCAATGCCGTGGTTCTTTAATTGCTCGATTAAAGTTGCCCACAAGGAAGGTTTAAGGTACATTAAATCTGCTGATTGGTTCATCAGCATGAATCCCACCAACTGGAAAAAATTAACTGGCTTCCAGATTGCTAACCAGACTCTCCAGATCCATTTCCAGCAGCCGTGTCCCACAGGAGGCAGGAGAGAGCCCAGCAGTCCTTCCCCTATTCCCACTTCTCCTTCAGTTTGGGAGCTGGAGGAGAAGAGCAGTGGTAGCCTCCCTCTCTTCTCTTGCCCAGAGGACAAAGGCCACTTCTTGGCTGAAGCAGAGCTGGGTAAAGTCTAAACCAGGGCCAGATCCTCATTCAGCCACACACAGCAGACCCCTGTTTGGTGGCTACAGACACCCATCCTCATGTGCAAATGGGCTGATGGAGCAGGAATTAGGACTTGCTCAGGTGCTGCTCCCCCATCCCTGTTTTCCATCCAAAGGGAACAGCCAGGCTGAAGGCCCCGGGCACAGCAGAGGGAAAGCAGAACCACTTCTGACAGCCATGGATATACCACAAAGATGCTCTTTGGAAATGGTGTTTCTGCCAAAGGCTCATCCACCTGCTCTCACAACAGGGAAGAGGACTTGTCCCTCTGTTTTACCCTTTTCCACTTCTTCATTAAAGAAAATGCTTCCTGGGAGATTCTGTGCTCCTGGAGGCCTCCATGGCTGGATGCTGGATGGGTTTGTGTCAGCTCCCAGACAGCAGCACTGTGATCTGTAGCCATGGCACTGCCACTGATGCTCCAAACTGACTCTCTGTGCATGGACAACCTGGGATCAGCTGAACAGATTTTAGCTCAATTTTAAGTTTTGCTCACTGATAACTGGCGAGAGATGCAGCCCAAGGAATAATTCGGGGTCCCAAAAGGTGGACCCTCATGCAAGGACCGTGGCTTTACCAAGATCCATCCACCAAGGACCATCCCACAAAGTCTTGGTGGCTCAGGAGCCTGGCAGCCCTTCCCAAAGAGGACATGGTAGGAGGGATGTGGTTGAAGAGCCACTGTCCTCACCTGCCTGAGCTTCCCATCCACTTCTCCATCCATCCACCCATGGGACATGGTACACATGTCTCAGCCCTCAGCCTTTGAGGACGTGGGTTACAGGTCCTTCCCTTCCCACAGAAGCAAAACCAGGGTTAACAAGCTCCCCTTTCCCATCTCTCTAATTGCACTGACCTTATTGAAATGGATCTCTTATTTGTCCTGCACAGCAGCTGCATGTCAATAAGGTGAATTATGCTGATTGCCTCCTTATCTGATAAATTGCTGGGACAGATCCTTTTCTCTCCTGCTCTTGCTTATTCTGCTGTTTAGGCAGAGCAGTTGCTATTTGCTGTGTGTAAGAGATGTTAATGTGTGGACTGATGCACTTCAAGGAGGAAAGAGCAACTCTGAGGCTGTGGGTGATGGGGTGAGGGAAGCAAAGTCCTTCAGAACCTTGAAAACCGAGGGAAAAACAAGTGGGGCAGCAGGGCTGTGCTGTCCCAGGAGGGATTTCATCCTTGTGGTGGCTGTGGCAGAAGGTGCTGTGGGGCTAAACTGATGGGAATTTTGGGAGCTGGCAGACCCCAGGATGCCATCAGGAGCTGTGGGAATTCCTGCTCAGACCTGGTTTCTGCCCAGTAAGGCACTGCAGCACACGTGCCCATTCACAGCTGGAGAAGGGGGTCACATCTGATGCCAAGCCAGCTTGGCATCCTCAGGTGGTCCTGATCCCAGTGTCCCAGGGCTGAGATCCGGCCCCCTCGATCCCATGGAAACTACCCCTCACATCCTTATGGCAAATGCTAAGACATCAAAACAAGGTGAAACGTGTGGATCCCACTGAGACGGGTGCAGAAGTCAGAGATCCCAAACACCACCCTCCTGTCCCCCAAAAAGGGGTATCCAATGTGATGGATGACAGGAAAGACCCATCCCTGGAAGTGTCCAAGGCCAGGTTGGATGGGGCTTGAAGCAACCTGGTCTAGTGGAAGGTGTCCCTGCCCATGGGAGAGGGTGGAAAGAGATGAGCTTTAAGGTTCCTTCCAACCCAAGCCAGGCTGTGACTCTATGACTGTAAAGGGGATGAGAGACAGAGAATTTCCCAGTGTTCCTACACATATTCACCATGTGGCACCTCACCCTGTCCTTCCCAGCTCTGTGGCACAACCTTCCTTCTCCTCTGAAGGGCTGGGAACAGCTCTGGCTTTGGTCTGGTTTCCTGAGCTGTCCTCCATCACTCTGGCAGGTCCTTAGAAAAATGAACGTTAAAGGGGAGAGGGAGAAACCTCCACTGTTCAAACATCTTTAGCTTTGACAGATAAGGTGTCTGGCTGTGAAAGGCAGAAGGAAATTAATTTGGAATCACATTTTAAACACTGCCATAGAGGCAAAGTATCTTCTCTCTAATTTCCACACATCCCCCTGCCCCCCTGCCCAAGCAAAAAAATGAATTTCCCTGATATTTATAGAAAGATTATTAGGGCCACTAGGAGTGATTTATATCATCTCATCCCTGTGGCCGAGAATGAAAAATTGCTGGGGCGACAGCGGCTGGAATCCTGCTTTTGTCCTCCTGACAATTAAAACGGCTAATTTCCAACTCCAACAGATCTGCTGGTGTTATAAATCACTCCAGGAAGGCATTTTTTTCAGCCTGAAAAGTGAACTCTGCCCTAATCAGGCACAAGATCAGAGATTTGCATCTGTTTGCTTTCCTGTGTAAATGTATGTACTCTTGCTCCACACCCACCCACCAAAGGAGATGGGGACAAGGAGGTGCTGCCCCTGCTCACTTGATGTGGGGTCATCAAACTGTGCTGGGAGCTGGGAAAATGTGACAGGGAAAGCAGGAGAGGAAGATGACACTGAGGTCAGAGAAAATCCAGTGGCATTTCCGTCCGGTTTCTGATGCCACAAGCCTTGGAGAGTTTTGCTGGGTCTGGGTCCCTCTCCATGCAGAAGGGCCACCTGGGAGCACATGTTGGACCACACTTCCTCCTGTGCCATGCTGATGGAAGGAGCAATCCCACTAGAAAAGGGCAGGAGGGCACAGTAGCCCTCCCACAGCTTTGCTTCCAGGAGAGAGCAAACCTGTCTGAGGAATCACAGGAAAACGAGGCAGCACCGATGCCACAGCTTCCCTCAGCCTCCTGGCTTTGGGCTCTCCTGGGGCAGAGACTGCAATACAGGACTGCTGGAGGGAAATACAGATATCAGGTGTTTGGTCCTTCTGAACCAACTCACAGATCTTTGCAGTGGTGGAGCTGGACCCAGCCCTCCAGGAGGCCCTTGCTAGTGTCCCCTCCCACAGTGGCATGTGCCTGGCCCCACACACACCTTGCACCCACTCTTTAACATGATGGAAGACCCTTTCCTATCTACCCCAGGATAACTCTCAAATCAATGGTCGCAGACAGGAAGAGTTTGGGATAGAAGCATTTATTCTGCCCATCCTTCCCACTCTATGTAGCTGTGGGAGCCAGCGCCAGTTCCAGCAGCCCTTGGGTCTATTCCAGCCCAGTGCTGGACGTCCTAACCTTGAGTCAAGTCTCCCTAAGACAAATCCTCCACTTGACATTTCCACGGAGCTCAAACAAAGGCCCCCGCACTCGTATTTGTGCTGCTCCCCCTCCCCACGTCCCGCGGAGGAACCGAGCGCAAACAAACCCGTGTGAAGGGCTCTCCCGGGGAGCTCTGTGCACACACATCCCCGCGCCAGCCGCACGCCTGCTGCTGGTCACCCCGCTTCCTTATCACAGTTTGTACAGTCGGCAGCTCACAGCCTGCCCAGAGGGCCCCCCGGGAAAGCTCCCCAGACCCCCGGACGTGGGGCTCGGCAGCAGCCCCGGGAGGGTGAGGGATGGACACAACGACCTTGTTTCATGAAAGCTCAGTGTTTTTCTTTTTTTTGTTTTCCTCCCTTTCAAACCCCTGCCAGCGGTGGGGGGGTGTTTTGGAGAGGCCAAACAACACATTTGGGAAGGGTGAAGCCAGCCAGCAAAGGCTTGGGCAGCCCTGGGCCTCCACCAGAGGCTGGCTGTGCCAGTTTTTGTGAAAAGGCATCTGTCCTCAGCCCTTCCCCAAAGAGGCAAGAGCCCCTTGCGGCCACCCCTCCCCTTGCAGGCACTGCGGGCAAGAAGCAGGGAGACTCACCCATGCAGGAATCCCGCTGCTCCTCGTAGCCAGCGCTGCACACGCACTTCCCGATGGGCACCAGCCACTCTCCCTCGGCGCTGCAGTACATTTTGGGGGTGTCCCTCTCCTCCGAGTGCCCCACGCACTCTCCCCGCACTTCCACCAGAGAGGACGAGTCCGCCCCAGTCACGGCCTCGGAGAAGGACGCCAAGTTCCTCACTGTAGCCGGGCACTTCTTGTAGTAGACCCGCACCGAGACGATGGCGATGCACGCCCCGATGTCCTGGAAGGCCAGGTAGAACCCCCTCTTGCTCAGCGGCCCCACGCCCCGCACCTCCGTGTTCAGCTTCAGGCGCCGCACCCCCAGGTCCACGTTGGTGAAGCTCTCGTCCGCCGCGATCGTGTCGATCTTCATGAACTGGCTCTCCCGGGTGCTGGTGCCCAGGTCCCGGTCGGACTCCATGTAGTAGAGGTTGAAGGTCTCCTTGCAGGTGCCCAGCACGCCTGGCATGCTGTTGCAGTCCCTCAGCGTGAATTTGATCTCCGCGTAGACCCGCCGCGCGCCGTCCCGCTGAACCCAGTTGGTCCGTAGCCAGTTGTTCTGGTTGGGGGTCATGACGTTGCAGACCTGGTAGGTGTGGATGGGGCTGAAAAACTCATCCATTTCATTGATGGAATCCCACTGTGGGACAGAGAGAGAACGGGTCATTCCGGGTGTCCCCAGCCACCGGCTGAGCACAGGGCATGCACAAGTCTGCCGTCTCCCGCCCCAGGATGAACTCCCTCTGCTCCTGTGCCTGGCTGGGAGGTCACTGCTGCCACAGGGCAAAGGGAAATGAGGAGGAGCAGCATTTAACCAGCACTGATTTGGGCAGTGACTCTCACAGCCCACCCTGCTGCAGCTCTGTGTGAGGTGCACACTCTCCATTCCCATCTGGGAACGCTTGTGTGAGGTTGATGTGCTGGCAGAGGCTGATGGCAGCATGTGCTTGGGAGGGCTCCAAACCCTCTAGATCATGTCTGTGAGTCCCTTTTCTTGGTGCTCAGCCTGTCATTTGCAGCAGCAGGAACCACCCGTGTGGTGCTCACCTGGGTCTCCTCTGGCTCATGCACTGTCCATGCACAGACTGAACTGGGTGCTTTCCATCTGGAGAAGGAGTTTCAGGGTGGGTAGCACAGGGTGAAGGGGAAGCATGCAGTGAACACAGGACTTCCAGCAAGAAACAGAGGCCCGTGGGGACTCAGAGCCCTCTTCTTCCCCACAAGGTGATACCAGCCTGTCTCCTCAGTGTGAACCCACAGTGCTCAACCCAGCTGAGAGGCTGGATGGGGACTGGCTCTGGGAACACAAAGGTTCGTGGCTTGACAGCTCTCGGGTGAAAATTGCATGTTGCAGTGGCAGCAGGGGGAGTCTGGGGAGGAGATGCTGGCAAAAGCAGGTTGCAGGAAGCAGGGTTGCAATGAAGGGTGGTCTGGGTGAGTTTAGAGGGACAGGGACATGGGTGTCACACAAGGGAGGGATGCTGAATGGGTTTAACTTATGAGAAGTAGTGATACTTTGAATACAAATGAATTCCATAGCTGAGGAACAAGCAGAACTTAGATATTGTGGGCTACAGGACACTTTGGGGGGCTCACTCTTGCCTCAGGTCTCCCTCTCGAACCTCAGCAACCCCTCGCCAGGACTCACAGACCTTCCCTTCTCTGGGAGCTTCCCACCACCTCTTCAGCTCACATTGCTGCCCAAACCAAGCACTCTGATCACACCCCCATGGATGGGTCTGGGACCCCTGAATTGTTATGGGAAAAGGGGAGGAGGTGGAGGAGCAGAGAACTTCAAACCTTCTGACTTTTCCCTGGACTTAGGAACAGGCTTTGAAGATGCCTGAGCTCCACTCTCATGCCCAAGTCCAGCTGTGAGGGGCAGCCCCAGATGCACTGCTGCAGAAGCTGGGGAAGCTGCTGACTGCTGCAGCAATTGCTCCTCTACCTTCCAAATCATCGCCCCTCTCCTCACACCAACATCAGTACCCCTCTGCCTGCACCATCCTGGGGTCCTGGCTCTGCCTGGGAGCTGGCAGGGAGCAGCCCCCACCTCGGCACCGTGTGTACCCAGCTGTCTGGGGGGAATGGGGAGCCAAGGAAAGCTCCAACCATGCCTGCCCAGAGCAGGAAAACAAATCTTTTAAGCAGCATTACAAGCACATTAAAATAAACTGCCAGGCTTGCCCTGACAGGGCAAAACCGGTGTTTTCTTATGCAAGTGGTGACCCGTGTTCCATTACAGATACGAAACTAACAGCAGTCCTGAGAGAAGGATGCTCAGCTCAGAGACAGTGAGCCTGAAACCTTCACCCCAGTGACTGTGGGAGCTGGCCAGGATGCAGATCCACTGGGACAGGCACCTGCCAGCCTTGCTGTGTGGCCACCAGCACTGCAGGGACAGGACACAGCTAGGAGAGGGCAGCACACCTCCAGAGCGTGTGAGATACTGGAAAGGTGTATCAGTGATACCTGTAAGACAACCCACTCCCTTCTCCCCTCTCAGATGGGAATCTCCTTCCTCACTCGACCTCCTTGACCTGCAGCTCCTGGGGAGGTGGTGTGGTGCCTTCTGCTCGTGTGAGGGTGATCAGAGCAGTCATTTTGGTGAGGTACATCTTTAAAACTTCCCCAGCATCATGCATTTAGGAGAAAACTCTGCTCTCAACTCCTAAAGAGCTTAAAGTAACTTGGAACAGGCGGTAGCTCCAGGTGCAAACTAACACAGAAACTCATTCCAAGGGGAGTATGTCTGCAAAGGGGGTGAAAGTCAAGCCACTGCCAGAGGAGAAAAATGTTTTTGGTTCATTTAAAAAACACTTGTCTTCTGAATTCCAGAAATGCCCAGGTTTGTCTGGGGATCACCGAGCTCAGGTAGACAACACGGAAAGGGGCCAGGCTACCGGTGTGCTTGGCTGGAGGGGTGAGGGCAGCACCCCTCAGCTTCTCCAGCCACAGAGACGAGCCTGTAGAAGGTGCTGTGACACCCAGGACACTCTCCTGCTGCTTGCCCAGGGTGTACAGTGGTGCTCAGGAGTGTGGGCAGAGCCAGGCACGGCACAGCCCTCTGCCTCTCTCTGCTCCCACACCCGCCCGTGCACACGCTGAGGCTCTTCCGAGGGTGTGGAAGTCGCTGTCGAAATTAATCGAGCACAAATTAACACAACATCTGCTTCCTGTCTTTTCCCTGCTGAGTTTCCCCGGGGGAAGTGAGGCAGAGCCGAGCATGGGAGGAGACACGTGGGGAGAGGGCAGAGCTGGGGGGGTGAGCAGGGATTACCCTCCAGCTCCCCTCGGCAATGCCCGTGGGGCCAGGGCTCTCCAGGAGTGTCCGGCAAGGGAAAGATGAGGTTATTGTGTGCACCAAAATGCTTTGGCTCCAGCTCGTGTGGTTGCTTTGGGTCTCCAGACAATCACTTCTCTCCCAAATCTGGCATAGGAGATGCAGCTCATGCCTGCAGTGTCCCCACACCCTCGTGGCACTGCCAGAGCTGGCAGAACAGGGAGATATAAATGCCCATCTCCAAGCACGGGCAACAGTCGGCATCAGCCTCATCTCCACCCCCCGGGGTGAACCTGGAGAGTTTGCATTTGCACCATCACTCTTTCAAACGTGGTGCTTTTTTTGCACAGGGGCTGCGCTGTCAGTTCTGTCCCGGGGTTGTAGGCAGTGCCTTGGGATCCCAGCCCGAGACCAGCACAAAACACCACACCTGCCCTGCAGGGAAAGTGCTCTGTGACCAGTGGAAACGGACAGGGGCAGGCAGGTCACCTGAACTCGTGGCTTGGATGCCACAGGTGCATCTTCCCAGCATGTCACGAGGCAAGAGAGGTCCCATGAGCTCTGCCAGACCCCAGGACCTGCAGGGTATTTGGAATCATAGAATCCCAGAATGGTTTGGGTTGGAAGGGACCATTTTGTTCCACCCCCCTGCCACGGGCAGGGACACTTTCCACTAGACCACAGTGCTCCAAACCCTGTCCAACCTGGCCTTGGACACTTCCAGGGATGGGGCAGCCACAGCTTGTCTGAGTAATCTGTGCCAGGGCCTCACCACTCTCACAGGGAGGAATTTCTTCCTAATATCCAATCCAAATCTACCCTCCTTCAGCTTAAAGCCATTCTCCCTTATCCTATCACTGTCTGACCTTGCTAAAAGTCCTTCTACAGCCTTCCTGTAGGCCCTTTTAGATCCCAGCATGGGGATGGAGGGATCTGCTTCAGGAATCCCCGTGGCTGGAGGGGTTTTTCTGTTTCGCCTCAGTTACAGGCTCCACGGGCAGGGAGAGGTGTCTGTGGCTCTGGGTACCACTGGGTGAAGAGTGCAGGCCCTGTGCACACCCCCAGCATCACCAGCTGGGGGGTTGAAGTGGTTTTATTAACCAAAGCTCAGCTCGGCCCATCCACTGCGATAAGATCCCCCAGTGAGACGGAAATGAGGACATCATAATTAACATGGTGAGCACATGTGCCCCGGGGGGGGGGGGTGGGACATGATTGCATCTGCACTCAGGGCTTTTGCCTAATAGTTTAAATTAAAGTCAACACCGGTTGTAAAAAAAAATTGCCAGATTATGAAAGGCAAAAAAGATGCAAACACCAGATATGTGGGCAGCTGAGCAAGGTCTTAGAAGTCTCCCAGGGCCTGTGTGGCACGGCCGAGGAGAAGGAGGAGGAGCAGAGGATGGGCTGTGTCCCCCTGGAGCAGCAGCTCAGCCTCCCACCATCCTTGCAGTGCCAAGGGACAAGGTCTCCCCAGTCCTGGGACAGCTTCCAGGAGGGATGCCAGGTCTGCCTGGCATAGCAATGCTTTTGTGGCCACTGAGACATCCAGCACTTTCCTTCCCAGTGAGCCACAACACTTCCCCAGGAGCTGCCAGGTCCCTCACACCACTGTTACTGGGAGACAAAAAAAAGAGAAGGATGTTATTGCAGCTATAAATCATCAGATGGGAGGCCTTAATGGAGATAATCCCCATGAAATCAGTCACTGCTGTGGCTAAGGAGGGATTTGTCAGGCAGTTAACTACCCTGAGCTTCACTGCAGGTGATTAACTCCTGGTAGTGACCAGCATCTGGGGAATTAGCAATAACCCAGCATTTACTGAACAAGCACTGGGAGATGAGCTTTTATCTCAATTACTAGTCTAAATCTTTATTTTCCAATGTTCCCTTCCAACCCATCTTTTTTTTTTTCAAAGAAAATTAATTTCACCACAGCTTGAGCTGTAACTTGCTGATATTCCTGGATCCGGGCAGAGGCTTCAGCTTGGAAGAGAAACACAAGAAATGCAACAAGGACATCGAAGTGAGGGAGGACAGAGACATGGCCTGGGCAGATGGGAGAGCCCCAGTATCTCTTGGTGCTCTGAGGAGAAAGAAATGACCCTGAAGGGAGTTGAAATGGCAAGGACACGGTGCAGCTTGGACTGGGGGCCAGTGTTTTACAGGGTGGGCTTGGGGTGAAGAGTCCCCAAGCTCTGTGACAGACAAGGCTCATCCAAGCCATGAACTGGTTGTTGGGTGCAGGACCAGAGCCAGGCAAAAGAAGTCCCCTGGTGCATAGGCTTTGCTCTGCAAACAGCTCAGTCCCAGGACATTTACAGCATCGTGAAATCCCCGTCCCTGATGCACAAACACTGCTGGGAAACAATCCTGCAGGCTCATCTGTGCTCTCAGCTGGGTGTTTCAGCAAATCTGGTGCCTCTCTAACAGTTTTCTCCCTGAGTAGGATGAGGGAGGAGCATTCTTGGCTACTTGTGCCCAGGGGCCTCAGGACACATCCCTTTACGAGGAGGAGAGGAAGGGGCAGAGATGGGGAGCTGCAAACCTCCTCTGAAGGTCTTTCCTGGTGCTTCCACCAACAAAGCCAACACGGAATATGCCAGGTGGGATTGCTGGGAATTGTGCAGGGCTGGGAGCTGGACTTGATGACCCTTGTGGGTCCCTTCCAGCTCAGGACATTCCACGATTCTGTGATAGGTGTAGAGGCAGCTGCCTGGGTGGCAGATGCCCACCAGCCCTCTGGGCTGACCCCAGTCCTTGCAGTGAGGGGGTTGTTGTGGGGCCAGAGCATGGAGGTGCTGATGGGAGGTCATAGGCAGCATGTGGGGGGCCTTTCTCCAGCACTCAAGGTGCTCCTGTTCTAATAAGCTTTTGCAAGGCATCACTCAAGCTCCTTAGATACCCTGTGTCTGAACAAAATCATTTCCTGTTTGACTTTGTAAATCAAAGTAGACGATACAATAATTATTAATAATATGTTGACTTATCTCATCAGCATTTTAATTAGTCAGTAGAAAAGCAATTTGCAAAGGGGCCCATCAGGCCCCCTCTGATCCAGAGGGTCATGTGCCGAGCAAGGAGAGGGGAGAGAAAGGCACTGGGGCACTGGGGCATTTTGCTGGGGAGAACTGAGATAGGAGGAGGCGTGGGAGGGGAAGGGGCAGCCTCTTTGACGGCACTGATAAGAGTTTAATTTTCAATGCAGAGGGAATTGTTCTGGGAAAGGAGCGAGCTGAAAAGCTCCTGGGAGACCTTTGAAGTTATAATTGAGAGGAGCCGCAGCCTGCGGGACAGGGATGCTCCCGGTGACCCTTCCGCTTCCTGCACGTGTCTCCAGGGTGGAGGTGAGGGGGGGGCTGCAATTAAACCCCTGAGCAGCAATTACAGCCAATTACCCCTCAGTTAATTGTCTGGCAAGAGAAAATGTCAAAACAGGCCAGGCATGGCTCCCTGATGGCCTGACACTGCCCAGGGCCCACAGCTCTGCTGACTCTCACCGTGCCCAACTGCTCCCAGCCCCTGCTCCTCCATTCTTGCTGGTCCACAAGAAGGGAAACAACCTTCCAGTGAGGCAAGGTTTGCCCACAGGTGGGATGAAAACATCAGGACTTTGTGGGTGGCACCCTTCCAGCTTTGCAGTGCTGATGCTTTGGACTGTTACCCTGACTGTGTGGGCAGCTCTGGGCTCAACCAGTCCAGAGGAGGAAACCTCTGAGGCTGCTGCCTTTCCTCTGGCATCCCCAGAAGACCCAGAGAGGTGGGACAGGATGTGCAGGTGCTGGAAAAGAAAGCTGTAGGGCACTAGGCAGTGATCTAGCAGACACAAGTCTCTTCCTGAGGCTCCTCAGGCTGGGGACCAAGGCTCTGTGCTGCTTAGTGCCGTGCAAAGACCCAGGCAGAGCTACCCACCTCCCAGTGTCACCCATGTGGTGGCCCTGGGGGAAAATGGAGATGTGGGTAAAGCAAAACAAACATGACTTCAACTAGGGAGACAGGGTCAGCAATGCTCTCTCTTGGCAGGAGGATGCTGTGTCTGTCTATGGATGGCACAGATACACTGTGAGGAAATCCTGCACCCTTTTTATTATTTATTATATTTATTATGTTTATTATGTTTATTATTTTATTTATTATATTTATTATGTTTATTATATTTATTTTTATTATTATTATTGTATATTTTTAGCAAACATCACTAATAAGATGGAGACTTTAGATGTATTAGTGTTCAACCCTGGTGAAGGGCTGCTGGGCATCTGCTGTAGAGGAGCAGCACAGCAGTGACTGCCCTGAGACACAGCCCCAGCACCCTGTGGTCACCCAATGCATGACACCTGACAGCCCAAATGAGTTGGGACCCTGGATTCATCCCCTGGATTCATCCCCTGGATTTGTGAATGTACAGTACAGGATGCTGCACCTTAACCACCCATGGAAGTCCCTGATGTGGTGAGAACGAGGCTCCTTTGGGCTCAATCCTTTGTCTGCTTTGGGAGTGCAAGGCCATGCCCAGAACAACCAGCTCAGGTGGATTCATCTTCACCCAAGTCCCCTCGGTGATGCGATGGGTCCCACCTGCATGACAGCAAGCAATGAGCCTGGAGATGGGGTCACAGAGGCATCAGGAGAGCTGGACTCATGGAAGAGGATCCAGAAGGAGAGCCTTGGGCAGTCTGTGAGTGGTAGAGGATCTGACTATGTGGAAGAATTGCCTAGGGAGCGATGACAGGCAGAGCACTGGATGTGGGCAGAGGAAAACATCCCTGACTCACAGAAAACCCCAGAAAAGTTCTCCTTCCCAGGGGAGCAGAGGAAGCCCTGCTCCCTGACTCCCTGAAGGTGTGTTGAGCTCCTCCAGGATGCCAGGTTTTGGCAGCAGGGCTGAAATAAGATGACAGCTGAGTAGTGACAGGACAGGGATCCACACAACCAAGGGCAGCCTATGGATGACCATGAAGAGGACAACATCTGCCTCATGCAGGCAGTGGCAGAAGAAAGTCTGGTGGCTGGAGACAAAGCCAGGCAAACCCTCATAGCAGTGGGATTTTAACAGGGGCCTGTTAACAGCATCACCACAGGACCTGGAGTATTTACCAGCACTGACAATTTTGCAGCCAAGGATGTTTTTTCCTGAAAGCTGGGCTGCTCTGAGAGCTGAATGAATTGACAGGCCTGAAGGCCTGTATTTATGCAGGAGATCACATCACATTAGTTCCGCGGTCCCCTCTGACCTTGTACCTCTCAATCTATTACATTCCCAGGACACTCATTTGCAACAGCTAACTGCTAAAATTAGAGCTGAGTTAACAATTTAATATATTTACATATACGATAAAGTCTGATAGAAATCTGATCATTGGTATTATTATGAATTCACCGTTCTGATCACTCCTGCTCAAGCAGCGCAGGGACTGAAAGTCTCAAGCAACAGATCAATGAAAATTATTAGAGACCTGGGAAGATTTCTGTGGGAGGTGGAATTGAAAAGATTAGGACCGTTTAGTTCAGAGAAAGGATGAAAAAGAATGGACATGAAAAATCAAAACAGTAGCAACAGCCAGGTAGGCACCCCAATTTTGCACGTTTCGTGCCTGCAGCAAGCCCCACTGTGCCTTGCAGTTGGTCCTGTGGGTATTTATGGGATTGTTTCTGTTCTCTAAATGAATGAGAAAAATCCTTCCAGCCAGGTCACTCTGACATCTGAAACTCTGTTTCCAGAAAGCTGCTGCAGCAGAAAAATCTGGCAAGTGAAGGGGGCATGGGGAGAGGATCCAGCCAGTGTAGATGGCAGGCTCACATGGGGGTCAACACCCCGACATCCCTCCCAGCCACACCACAGGGCTTTGTGTCTGCATGCCCATTCCCCATAAGGAACCATCTGCAGGGGAGGCCCCCTGACCCTTTTGCCCAGTTCCCACAGAAACTCCTCTGATTACAGGCAGTTGGGAGCTTCCCAGTTGTTTATGGCTGTTCCCTCTGATGCAGCAAGGAATGAGATGCTTCTTAGCATGGGTCCCACCTCTTGAGTCCCCTCAAAACTCAGGACCTGGTGACAATCTGGTCCCTAGCAGAGGACGTGGAGGGTTAAATGGCATTTCCAAAGCAGCTGCTTCCCACTGCTGGTCTTTTAGGCTGGCATTTTCCCAACAGGCTTTGTCTCTTCGTCCCATAAGCACTGACCTGGGGCTGAGATGTCCATTCCCTGTCCATCCCCTGCCCCCCTGCCCCAGGGACCCATGGTGACCTGTCCCAGCGAATTCCCTCTGTGCCAACAGCCGCTTCATACTTACCCCATGTGAGGGATAAGTCATCCAGCCCCAGTCCCCCGGGATTGTTGACGTGTCCAGCAAGTTCACTGGAAAACACAGGAGCAAAAGGCTGTGTTAGAAAGCTTTGTCCCCACCTCCAAGGGGTGAGGAACCAAGGCACCAAGAACCCCCTCCACACATGACACTTGCTTGAATGTTCCCCTACCACCCCTGCCATCAATCTGCTGTCAGGGAATGCCTGGCTGGACATGAGGAAGGTATGGATGAGGGGATGGCAACAAGTGATGCTGCCCAGAGCTGGTTGATCAGGACAGAGTTGAGTCCAGGCAGTGTGACCTTTTGGAGGAGAGTGGGCTGCAAACAACAGGTCAGAGGGAATGCAAAGCAAGGAGGGGCTGTGGAAACAAACTTCCAACACCAGGTTGTCAACCATTCCCACCTTGGGCCAACACTGATGCAACTGGAACATCGTTCCTCAGTTGGACACTTCTCCTCTGGAAGCCCTTTAGGCTCAGCTCCCTCCCAGCATCCCTGGTTTGAAGTCTGTGCTCCAGCAGCTGCTGTAATTGCACACTGCAGTGCCTGGCTCCAGCACAAAGTGACCCCCCATGGTCCTGGCTGACACCCCACTGGAGAGGTCCATCAAAGCCAAACCTTCCAAATCCCTGCCACCACCGGGAGCCCGGCTTAACGAGGAGCCACAGGCAAACTGCAGGAGGAGAGCAGCTTGTGTGGGGGGAGAAGTGAGGACGCCTTTGAATGTGCTCAGGAGCTTCCTGTGGAAACCTGTGCAGTGTCAGCAGTGGGGGAAAGCAGGATGCCATGACCCTGCTGCCTCAGTCATCCGAGCCCCAAACCCAGATCCCACAGCACCAGGCAGAGGAGAGCCTTGCCAATGCCTGATAACCCCCTGACTTGCTCAGCACTTGAGGAAGGAGCCCAAGCCCCAGCTCCACAGTGCAGATTCAGAGAGATAGAGGCTTGGGAGAGGGTGCCCTGACCCTTGGGAGTGAGTGCAGTGGGCACCAACACCAGCACCTGATGCCTCATCACCCCTCAACAGCACCAGGCTCCCCCAGTGCCTCCAGCTTTCCCCATTGCTCCTTGTCCTGCAGCCACCCAGTAAGGTGCTGCATCCCTGCTGGCTGCCTTTCCTCACCCTTGGGCAGCTTCAAACTGGACCTCAAGGCACCTTGTCACAACATCCCTCTGCAGCACCAGGTCTGGGCTGGTCCCTGGGCTCTGGAGGGACACTGGTCTTGGTGCAAGGACCAACTTTGTCTCAACGGGGACGGGGCACTTCAGGACAGCAGCTCCAGCCCTGGCAGAGCCCGAGCTCAGCGTGAGGCTGGTCCCTGCAGCCCGAGGAACGGGTGCCACTTTCATTTACTATTACCAGGCAGGGAAGGAGAGGGGGGGAGAGAGGAGCAGAGACGTGAGCTGGCTGTGAAACACCCGTACGTCATGCTTCTGACAGAGCAGATTAGGAGCTTTTGAGGCATTTATTAATGTTAGCAGAACAATTTGAAAGAATTTCCAGGGTTTCTTGTGCGGCTCCATTGGCCCAACAGCAGGCTGAGCCCCTCCACTCCCCGCGCGGCGCTGCTCCCACTGCTAAAGAGGCCCCTTGCCCTCAGTATGGAGTAATTACCTCGGAGATCTCAAATCCATTTTTATTTGTTATTGTTAATCTGAAGATTTTCTGCCTATTTTCCCTGGGTAATTCGCCCAGCAGGAGCCCAGGTTTGGGAGTTTCCCTGCTCACAGTGCAGGAGCACGGTCCTGGTGACCCTCAGCAGGCAGGTTGCAGGGAGGGGACAGTTTTCACAGACCCTCTCTTTCCCCCCCCCCGTGGTCTCTGCACCCTCTTTCCCACGCCGAGATGCTCTGCAGTGGATGTGGGTGCCTTCCACTGCTCCCCAGGCAGCACGAGGAGCCTGCATGGAGCGGGATCCAGCGGGA
The DNA here is from genome assembly GCF_003984885.1 of Neopelma chrysocephalum. Lineage (NCBI taxonomy): Eukaryota > Metazoa > Chordata > Aves > Passeriformes > Pipridae > Neopelma > Neopelma chrysocephalum. The sequence continues at coordinate 431,336 of NW_020897862.1, forward strand.
GCATCGTGTTGGGAGGAACGATGTTGAGACCACATAGTGGGGGTACCCCAGACTTGTCTGCACAGGGGTGTGTGCAAGCTGGAGCCTGCTTGCCACACCCATATGCTCCCCATGTCGTATTCACCCAGTCCCACAGAGATGGAGGAGTCGTCTCCTTGCGGGTGCTTTGGTGCCCACCATCTTGCATCCGTGCTCAGATTCCTCATGCCTCTTTGCAGGAAGAGGGATAAGCTATTTCTTTTTGCTCTCTCACAAGCAGTTCAGCCAAGTGCACGGGGGAGTCCTGTGCGTTAAGCCCACCGTGGCAGGCTCTGTACAAACATAAAGGCACTGCGTGTCCGAGAGCTCTTGCGTTAGCTCCCGGTACAGCACACACATCTGTGGATGCGAGTGGCCATCCGGCAGCACTGCGGCGTGCCGTGCTCGGGTGTGGGCAGACCAACAGCCTCCCAAAACCCAACCTGTTACAGACCAGGCTACGGCCCAACTCCGAAGGGAACCGTGCGACAAGTGCCCGTCCGGCCCCTCGCAGGTGATGATCTCCCGGCTGCGCCGCTGCCCCGGGGGTGACGCTCAGAGCCCGCCCTCGCTGCCGGAGACCCCCACAAAGGACCCCTTTCAGCTGAAACTTTTTTTTTTTTCTCAGAAAATGTGCCGGTTTGGGAGACCTCTCTCCTACAGCTGGGCAATTCTGTTTGATGTTATGGACTGTCTGCACGTATCAGCCTCAAACTGCGAGCTCCATTTTGTTTTCCCGAGCACCATTTTGTCGTTCCCCCTATTCTGTGCCTTGGCCTTGCCTCGGCGCATTGAGCCAAAACACCAGGAGGTGTCAGGGGAAATTCTCGCCCTGGTGGAAAAGCTGTCAAGCCCGATTGCCCTTTCAAATGGAAGCACCTAGGAGTGAGCAGGTTGCTTCCCAGCACCAACTGGGGTCTGGAGACGGAGCCTCACGTAAGGCAGACCCTCTTGCTGCATAAAGTTGCATCGTGTAATGGGGCATGAGTAGAGCACATTGCAGCCTCATAGCCACAGATTAGACAGGAGTCAAAGTGTATGAATCTGTATATGATGTATATGTATATTGTATTTCTACCTCTACCTTTATTTTTGGATCTGTGTCTAAATCTGTATCCACACCCATATCTACCAAATCCCAAACGCCGCTTGGGATGAGTGAGGAAGCTGAGGCAGGGACCAGCATCCAGAGGATGTGAGTTTTTCCTGGAACCATCTATCTCTTGTCATATATCTACACCTATATCTTATATCTATGTTTATATCTGTATCATTTATATCTATATCAATATCTATATTTATATCTATATCATCTATAAAGAGTGAGTGCTCAGATACCCTTCCCAGCACTTGCACTGGTGGCCACAGCTCCTGCAGGGATGTATTACATCCCTACAAACGGATGCATGGGCACCTTGGGGTCTCACATCCAAGTGTCCTAGGCTCAGAAATGGGCTCCTGGTATCTAGGGGAGCACGTGGATCTTCAGCCCACCCAGGGGTGCGTGGTGGGGTGGTGAAACAAGTCTGGGGCTGACAGGCTGGGGGATGCGCTGAGCCTCTGGAAGAGCAGTGGGGGACCAAAGAGAGCTCTGAGCACCCTCACTAATTGTTAACCCACTGCAGTCCTTCCTCTAATTACTCCACCGTCTCCCTCCTAGGCAGGGGCTTTGTAGCGCAGGCGTGGGGAGGAAGGGTCAGTGGGAGCAGCCCTGTTCCCTTGGGCTTCAGTTCCTCTCCATCACAACTTCAAAGGCCTCCCAAGATTCACAGCCAGGCTCCCCCCCATGCAACAACGCCTTTTGCATCGATAATTAAAACTCTTATCAGCATGGTTTGGCACTCCTGCTCCCCGCTGCCCAAGGACCAGCAGGCTCAGCTCTGCGGCCCCAGGCGGGTCTGCACACCCCACACCAGCCCCACTCCATGGGGGAACAACACAGGGAGGGTTATCCACAGCAGGAAGAAAGTCAGGGTATGGGAAAGGGGCAGGGAAGGCTCCCTGAGAGAAGGGGAACAGGAGCCAGTGGCATTCATTTCCTGTAAGATCGGGCAGGACTTTGAAGGGGCAGATGGGGCCGGGCTGGGTCAGCTGTTTGTGTCCCACCATTTAATCCAAGAGCCTGCTGAATAGCAACTCGTGAGGCAGAGCTGAGGCACAAAGCTGGGTCTTACTGGCCTTGGAACATGGCAGGGGGAAAGGACGGGAAGCTTCACTTTCAGCTTCCTGATCCCTGGGACAATATTTATCTTTAAGGAACGAAAAATAACCATTTATTCCCCAACATGGGAGGCTCAGAGGGAGGAGTAGCAAGCCTGGGGGGTAGGTTATCTCTCCCCATTTGGGAGCTGTGCACAGGGGATGTTCCCCACAAACCTGGGTCAGCACTGCAGCAGTGGGGTGCTGCTCTGCCAGACCAAAGACCGGATCCAGGTGGGATTTGTCCAGCAGCTGCTCATCCACAAGGCTGCACATACTAAGGACACAGCAGGGATGGTGCTCACCTCGGCACCCACCGGCCTCGGCTGCCCAGAGAAGGAGTTTAGAGAAGTGATGTGGGTAGATCTAAAAAAATGTCACCAAAACCAGGATTTCCACACTACTGGAAATGCCAGAATCAGGCTGGGGGAAAAAAAAGCAAACAACAACCCTTCCCTCCAAAAACCGAACCAAACCAAACCAAAAAAAACAACCAACCAGAAAAAAAAACAAACCACAAAACAAAAACAAGCAAACAAATGAAACAACTCCACCCCCCCAAAAAAACCAAAACCAAGCTAAAAAGAAACATTTTCAAACGAAAGCAGTGCTGCTTTTTGGCCATGCCCTAATTCCCATCTCAGGATTTCTTCTCAGACCTCCAGATTGTTGCTGTGAACTTTCTGTATTTAATTTTATATCGTTTTGTAATGCATCAGGAGTGGTAATGCCCATAAGGACTGCCCAGAGGGTCACCCCTTTTCACTATACCCAGAGCAGGAGATACTTTGATGTAGGAAGAAAGCTTGTTTGTTCAATCAGTGCTAATAAAAAGCTGCAGTTCAGGTTTTAAAAATAAAATTATCAACCTGATCCTTCCAGCCCCTGCATGATATCATGTGAGATAATGTGCAGCGCAAGAGCATAACCTGTGGTAGGGCTGAGGTGTTGTGAAATAATGTAAAAAAATGAAACAAAACAAAACACCCTGAATAAAGTATTTCTAAAGCTAGAAACCTTGAAATTATAGGGCAGGGGTTTTTTATTTCCCAGAAGAAAAAAAAAACAGAAAAGCACATCAAAAGCCAAACAGCAAAAAGATGTTCCCTCTCAAAACTACGGGTGAGAAAATAGAGACGTAAAATGGTCGTGTTTGCTGCTCACTTTGAGGCTCCTGATGCTTGTCTGCAGTGGGATAGACAGGGAGAGCTGGGCACACTGGCTTAGGAGACCCAAATGAAAGCCCACACACACTACTCACTGCTGGGCAGGGTGTTACAGTACTGGTGCATATCCCCAGTACTGATGTGCATCCCTGTTTCTGGTGTGTATGTCCCTGTTACTGGTGTGTATCCCCAGTACTGGTGTGTGTCCCCAGTACTGGTGTGTGTGTCCCTGTTACTGGTGTGTATCCCTGCACTGTGGCACTCACAGGTTTCAATGCAAGCAGTGTGTGGTCAGAGATAGACATAAATAGCTGACTGGAAATGTCAACCCCCCTGGGCTGTCCCAGGGCTTGAGGACGGGGTGCGTGGAGCCAGACACGGGGCTCAGAGTGAGGGGTGAGCACATTCTTCCATGTCGCTGGTCCAGGAGCTTGTGCCAGCGGGGAAGGAACTATTTTGGACTCAAGGGGTGACTGGACTTGTAATTCAGGGCAGAAGCCAGAGGAGGAGGCGAGAAGGCTCTGGGGATAGGGGGTGAGAAAGGTCAGGGAGGCAAGAAATTCCATCAATCTGATGTGAGCAGAGGAAAGAGCAGAACAACGGCGAGGCTGGGAAAGGGACAGGCACTGGAGTCCCTGTGGCCCTGGATCCTCGAGGGCTTGGCACAACTGGTGTCTCCAGGTCTGGATTTGGCCATCTGGGAGTCACACGAGTCCTTTCCATGACAGTGTCCCCAGCCTGAGGGACGGCGGGACGATATGGCCCTATCCATCAGCAGAGAGGAGCCCGTGCCTTGCACAGCCACCCCTTGGCATCTCATCTGGCTGAAGACCTGCAAGAGCTGATCCACTGAACCCCCATGCCACCAAAGGGTGGCTCCTGGCATCCCTGACCACTATCCCCAAGCCCAGAAGCTTGAACCTGCATCCAAACCCAGGCACAGGGACAGAATAAACACCTCGTGCCACCAGTAAATGCAGTATCATGACAGCCTTTCAAAACCATACGGAAGTTTTCTAACACAAAATACATGTCCTCTACTTGCAGTCTGTGTGGTACAGACTCGAAGAAATGGGAGTCATGTCCAGAGGGGTTTGTCCAAGAATCCTCACACCAGTTGTGTGTGTGGTGTGATATGAGAGATGACCAAAACCTGACTCCCTCTTCTCTTTTCTCACATCTGTTGGGCATAATAAAACTGACACAAACGCTTTTTCGGCTTTGGTCACTGAGGTTTCTGACCTCTGCTGCATTTTTTAGGCATTGAAGCTCATGCCAGGTAACACCATCCCAGGTCCTTATCCTAGAGCATCTCACTCCCCACCCGCAAGTCGTGTGTCCACTCTGTTATCTCCTGCCTGTTTGGCATTTTGCAGATTTCTTACGCAAAACTGTCCCTTCCCATACCATCCACAGTGACTCAGACACTGGAGATCTGTGCCTGTCTCAGATCCTGGAGTCCAGGAGCAGGACAAACCCTGCAGTACCCCGAAAATGACACCCTAACCTTCCCATGAACCCCTGTGTCCCAGCAGTCCTGGCAAAGACTCCAGTGTTATCCTCTCCGGAATCCTCACTAGGGAAACACGGGTTTTACAAATGTGCTCGCTTATCTGGATTATCTGGAGGGGCTTTGCATGGCAGTTTTTCAGGCTGTCGGATGCTTTTTCCCTAATTTCTCTGAGGATGTCTTTGCTCTCACACCAGTTGGCCACCCTAAACTGTGCTGAGCTGTTTGTACCCCAGTGACATTTTTAAAGCCAGATAATTTCTTTTAAAGGCTTTTGCCTTTGCTGTCTTAAAAATAGCTTTCTAAAATGGAACATTTTCACAGACAAAAATACCAATACTAACCGCGTTTGAGGGGACAGGCTGAATATCTCATACCACTGGTAATTAAATATCACAAAAGTCCTTAAAAATTGCATGGGAGGTACATAACACAGAAGGTACTTCATCCAAGGAAGGATCCAGGGACTTGTGGCATTGTTGATGCTGGGATGGAGCGGGGATGGAGCTGGGACAGAGCTGGTCGATCCAGATGCAGCCAGCGCTTGTTGCCACTCACTGATGTGGTTAAATAAGCATTTTAAATATGAGAAACTGGAGACAGAGCAGAAAACACCACAGGCACAACTATGATACCGAGGCTGGAGGTAAAAAAATATCCCAGAAGGGAACCTGCAGAGCCCAATCTGCTCATGCCTGTGAGGGCTGAGAGGTGCCCGGGTGCGCTCAGCACACTCACAGCTGAAAAATACGGGCTCTTTAATCCTGCAGGAAATGCCTAACAAGAACAAATGGCTGGAAGGTGAAGCCAGGCAAATTTGTATTAGGGAAAGAGGGGGCCAATCTTTAAAGGCTGGGACTGAGGAGCCCTTCCTTGGAAGGGATTATTAAAGGCAGGGCTGGGTCTGCTTTTGCGGATGTCTTCAGATAAAAGGTGAATGCTTTTCTGGACTCAATCCCTGGGCCAAACACACTTCATTAGGCTTTATTGGTGTGCCTGGATCTGATCAATTAAGGAGTTACATGTTATGTTGTTATTTATGACCCCGAGTGCCGCACATCAGCGCGGGCAAGACACGGGGGGCTTTGTTTAGTTTTGAAGGAAATACGCCCGGCTGATCCCACCACTCACTTTTGAACCAGCAGGGCCGAAGGGGTTAATCGCTTCCCTGTGACAGAGGAATCATTTTGAGTGTTGGCCAGGCAAACAGGCTGGGTTGGGAGAATGAACTATCAAAAACTGTCAGGGCATGAATAGAGTTATCATATGAATGGATGTTCCCCGGAGATAAAGGCAGCACCAAAGGCTGCCAGTGAGGCCAGCGGGGACAGGGGGAACACAGGACACGGGCAGAACACAGGACCCAAAGGGAACAAAGAGCAGAGGTGTCGGGATGTCTCAGTGAAACCAACACTTCCCCAGGTCCTGCCTGCCAGGACCCACTCACCAACCCCGGCAGGACGCGCGGGATGAGCCTCTCTCCTTCCCTCCTCTCTCCCTCCCTCCCTGAGCATCTTTTGGGGCTGGGGTTTGCTGCCGAGTTGTTGCTTTTCTTTTGGGTAAACTATTTTTTCTAATCGTTTCTCAGCGAGCAAAAAAAAAATAGGGAATTCTTTCTTCCGTGTAGCAATTCACTGGGTTTTCGGTTGCGCTTAAATTGGGCTTCATCAGATCCATTTTCACCGTCACCAGAATGGGTGCCCATTTATTGTCGCTGGAAACAAACTCCTCGTGATTTCAGGAAACAAGAATTCAAGGAGAATGAAAAACCCCACAGAGCAGGTGTGTTTTGTGCGCCGTCGTGTCATTTTTTCTGCAAATTTGGGGGCTAGATTTTCAGAAGTTTTATAAGCTGTTAATACAGGAAGGATGGAAATGAAGATGACACCAGAAACATATCCCTGTGAGGCTACCTAAAATCATGCGAATATTGGCTTTATATCAGCATTTTGGGAGAAATAAAAAAAATTAAACACCCCCGAATTGTTTTTTTTTTTACAAGCATAGCCCGAATCAACTCCCTGTTTTAAACTAATCCTTCTCCATCTCCCATCACTATGCCTAAACTCTCTTGTTTCCTATTCTTACAGAGGAACACACATCCCCACAGCCTTTTGAACACAGAAAAGGCGATTTCCTCTCCCTTTCAGCGCTTTGCCTCTCCCGCAGCCCCGACTTCGGCATTGCTGCAGAGGGGTAGGAAAGTAACACTGAATAAATGTGCAGATGAGTTTTTCTGTTTGAGCAGAGAGGCAATTAATGAGATTACAATGAGAGATTAGTGGGGGAGGCCGCCACGGACCCTTCCTCTGGCCCCCGTTTCGGGAGCGCAGCGAGCGGCTGGGTTTTCCTAAGGATCCTGGTGCTCTCCTACACCCCATCCCTGTTGAGTGGATGAACAAAACACCTCCATCCCCAAACCCGTGGTGCGAGGAGAAGACAAGCATCCCCTTGTCATCGGCTCTGCATCCTCCCCTGTACATCACCCCATCCCTATCACCTGCTGTCCGCCTCGTCCAGACCTACGTGCCCCAAAATGCTGGGGGAGAGGTCCCAGATCCCCCTTTCCTGCATGGCAGTCCCACTCAAGCTCACCCACAGGCCATGGGGTCTGCACTGTGATGGGGAGGAAGGTTGCCTGCCTCACGGGCATCACCTCAGAGGGAGCAGACCCCAGCAGCAGCATTTAAGTGCCATTTTTCGGCAGAAAATATGATTTTGTTACCCCCTGCCCAGGTTCCAAATGCGGTCATTTCTGCTCGTCTGATTTTCTTTCAATACAACAAAGATATTTCATATTTTATTATTTAACTTCAATTTGTGGTATCATATAAAATATCCACTTTATTATTTTCACCTGTGCAACTCAGTGTGCAATAGTGTAAATATTTTAGTCTCTCACACTACCTTCATATTATTAAAAATAACTTTCATACTTCCCTGCTCTAAAGCAATTTGACAATTTCAGACAAATCTTTCTTACAGTGCTCCAAATAACAATCTTTCGCATCCTGCAAATTTTCACTAATCTATAAAAAAAAAAATCTGAGTTTTGGCTTTCGATGCATTTTGCAATGGCTGCCGTGCCGAAATGGGGGATTCCCATGGAATGGTGATTCCCTTTTCCTCCTATTTCTTGGGCACCCACCGCATGCAAGACTGAAAGGAATAAAAAAATATAAGCTTAAAACTTCTTGGAAAAAATCTTTCAGGAAAGAGAAAGGCGCTGGGAGCTCTTGGAAGAGGAAAAAACCCAGGATTGAGGGTGGTTTTTTTGGTTAATACATGTTTTTATACACAAATTGCCTCCCAACACGCGCCTGCGAAGCGCGGCACGCCCGGCCTCAAGTCTGCTTTGCGGCTGTAATTTTCTACCCTGCGGTTCTCAAACCAGCGTTGGGTTTGCCGGGGAGCACAGCCAGGGATGCAGGGCATGGAGAGGCTGTGGGAGCAGGCAGGGGTGACGGGCAACGGGGCACCCTTGTGCCACGGCGACGCCCTCGCTCCGTGCCCGCACGCACCATGTGCGGTAGGAATGGGGTGGTCAAGCCTGGCACAACCGGAGTGTGGGAGACCCCAGGGTTGGGCTGCGCTTTGCAGCATCTCCCCCACATTTCCAGCCCCATCTCCGTGCCAGGGTGCTCAATGACAGGCACCACAGCTGCCCCAGAACGGGCGCTGCTCCCAGCCCATCCCAGCACCCCGGGACACTGGGAGCTGGCAGGAGCCTGCAGACACATCCCCAGCTCCACCACCCGTGTCGCAGGGCCCAGCTGGCACCGAGCTGCCCCGTCCCATGGCACGGGATCCACAGCATCCACAGAGCCAGGAGCATCTTCAGGGGCGGAGGACGGAGAACCAACAGCTTGCTGGAGCGTCCCACAATTTTTCCTGGTGCCACCCAGCACCCAGGCCTGGCTGTCCATGCAGACACCATAAAACCCACCCCAGCAGCCAGCGATCTCCTCTGCAGAGGACAGCAAAGAGGCCCCAGCCTGGCTTGTCCATGCCCGAGGTCCGCCAAGTCCAGGCAGGGCTGTTTGGCTTTGTGGGGCTGCAGCGCCCAGGGCAGCATGGGCAGCGTCCTGCACCACTCTCTGCCCAGGGCTTGGGGCACGGGGCAGCACACTGCACCACAGAGCAGAAGCCAAGCAAGGGCTGGAGTTGTCAGGGTGCTGGGACCCCATCCTGCACCCTCATAGCCCATGCCCAGGAGTGAGACCCAATGCAATCTCCCGGCACGGGCAGGAAAGCTGATGAGGAGAGGAGCAGGAGGAGGGCCAGGAAGTGGGCAGTGGGCAGAAAACAGGATTAGGACCAGCAAATAGCTGGAAATGGGGAACGAAAGGGAGGAAGGTGCTGGTGTGTGTTGGAAGACGGCAGCGAGCACAAGGAGCTGGCCCAGCGGGGTACCACAAAGCGCATGAGGCACAGCAGCGCCAGCCCATGGGCCTCAGCATGCCAGAAGGATGGCAGGGATGCAGGGGCAGGGTAAGGGAGAGATGCCACTGCCAGCATGGGGTAGGGACATCAGCCCCAGGGCTCGCTGCAGAGGGCTGTGCCGTGGCTCTCAGGCACAGCAGAAGGGAGGAAGGATGCTGCTGCCAGTGCCAAGGACACGCTCGGGAGCGGGAACGGCAGATCTCTGGTGATGAAGATCAGCAGACCCAGGAAGCAGCCGTTGCCGCTGCTGCCAGCGCAGAGGGAGGCAGGAGAACGGGTGGGTGGCAAGAGCAGGAGCAGCACTGCCGAAGCTGAGTTCTCAGAGAGAACTGAGACACCAGAGTAGGGACGTGGACAAAGGCCAGGGATGAGGGCAGCCAGCAGCAGGGCAGAGCAGCCGGGTGGAGGGAGCAGGCCTGATGTGGCTGACACCAAGATGTCGGGAGAGGATCCCTGGCTGCATCCCTGCTTTCTACTTCAGAAGTTTCCAGCCCTTTCTCTCACGAGAAGTTTCCCACCTGAGTGCCCTTTCCAGCTCCCTGCATCCTCTACACACCTTCCCATGCCCACCCGCTCACTCCATCCCAGCCCGTGCTGCTCGGCCAACATGCCCGGCCCTGCTGCCAGCTCTGGTGGTGGGGATCGCCATGGCTGAGCTGGTGCCGGTGTCCCTGTCCCTTCTGCAGCCACCCCTGCGTGCTGCAGCAGAGCCCCGGCAGGGGAGGGAGGCAGAGCTGCCGGCATTGCTGCAGAATCAGGTCTTCCTGCCCAGCTCCAAAGTTTTGCCTCTGGTGCAAAAGCTCCGGGATCAGCAAACTCAGCCAGGCAGGAACCCGGAGCTGCGTTCCCCTGGGAGCACGGAGAAGCCAAACCCGGCAGAGCTGAGCCCGTGCGGACACAATCCAAACAGCCGCAGCGATCCCGTGGGTCCCCCCAACACTGCCCCGTCGCTCCAGGGCCACCCCGGTTCCTACCTTCGCTGGTGGTGGCAGAGAGGCAGGCAGCCAACGTGATGACGATGGAGAGCGAGGATGTCAGACCCCCCTGTGCCCATGCCATGGTCCGGCGGGGCCACCAGGCGCGGGACAGGGCCACCTCTGTCGTCCCAGCACCTCTGCGAGCGAGCTACCTCTGTCCAGAGCTACGGCACTCACCGGCTAATGCAAAGGCACTTTGCGCACATTGCTCGCAGCCACACAGGCGAGCGAGCAGGGAGGGAGCAGCCTGCCCGTCACCGCTCGCAAGCCAATGGGCTGGGTGGGCTCTGCAGCGAGCCCCCCTTCCCGCGCCACACGCGCACGCTGTACCCAGACCCGGCATCCGACTCGGGCTCCCGCTCCCCACTTTCACTCATCCTCCCGCCCTCGCAATGCTCCAGCGGTCCCCGCTGCTCCCCCGTGCCGCCCATCCCTCTTCGCTGCTCTCGGCCGGCTGCGGCGAGACACAAACTTGCAGCCCCTGCAGGAGGGAGCTCTGCGCTCGGTCGGGGTCAGGTGTGAAGGGGACGGGGTTACCCGTCCGTCCCGGTGTGCACGGAGAGGAAAATCCCCTGTAAGTGCTCCCCTTGCGTGTCTGGGGAAGACAGGCAGGACACCCCCCACCCTGATGCTTTCCATGCCACGTAGTTCTGGGATAGACGCTGTCTGCTTGCCCTTGACTTGGGGCAGTGGGAGCAGGGGACAGCAGGGCCAGGACTGACAACACACCCTGTCTACAACCACGTTGGCCACCTGAGAGAGGGTCTTTCCAAAGCAGTTTGGGAGGACAAAGTAGTTGTGCCAGGCGGATAAAAGGCCGGGCACTGGGCAAGGATGCCCTGTGACAGGGGGTCTGGGCTTCCTGGGGAGCACAGAGCATCCTTCCCACAGCCTCTGCATCCCTCCTGCTTGAAGCCGCCAGAATTGCCAAGCCAGGTGAGTACCTTGCTCAGCATTAAACACTCGACATCTGTCAACAGACCCCCTACAGCGGCCACGACTGCTTCCCCATCTAAATGCTGAACAATCACTAATACCTGCCTGTGGTAACCACAGATGCTGACTCCCACCTATGCCATGTGCAGGGGGCTATTTGCTTCTTCCTCTATGTGCTCATGGCCAGGGACTGATGTGTGATTGCAGCTCTCCCCTGGCCCAGGAACTCACCCCAGGACGAGGCACATGGGGCAGGATGGGCATCTCTCTCTGTTGTCTCTCTGTCGGGCCATCCCTTGGATAAAACTCACCTCAGGCTTGCTCAGTGGGGTCAGGGTGGGAGGGGTGTTGCACACCCTCCATTCTACCCTGTGTGCCAGCGTGTTCCCTGGAGATGCTGCACCCCATGCCAGGGCACCCCATGGCACCACCAGCAGCTTCCTACGTGCCGGAGTGAGAGGGGCTCCCTGCCCAACTCACAGCACGTGGTGGCAACAATTCCTCATTCAGAACGGATGAGGACTGTGCCTGCAGGGTCATGTCTGCACCACTCATCACCAGGACCTGGGAACGGCACAGGGCCTCAGGTCCCTCCAGGTTTTTTACCCTGGCTGCCTGGGAAGCTGTCCGTCCCGAGACAGTGCTGGAGAGATCCTGTCATCAGCGGTATCATGGGATGGGCTTTGCAGAGCGGCTCGGGCAGGGACACAGCTGTGGTGTGGGAGGACGCCAGACATTCCTAAGGCAGCTGGCAGGGGCTGAGCTGTGCTGTGGGGCCAGGGGTGCAGCTACACGGTGGCCTTTGCAGTGGACCTTGGACCAAAGGGGTTAGGGCTGATGGTCTCCCAAATCGTCCCCAGAGGATGCTCCAGTAGCTGCACCCCTGCAGCTGGTGGGGAGAGCAGATTTTCTACCAGCTATCACATTGCTGCTCTGACCTGGACGTCTCCTTCTGCTGAAAGGGCTTGTCACAGCTCAGTGCTGGATTCTTCAGCCCTCTGTTCCCAGTGCCCAAGCAGAGCCAGGCACGCCAGAGGAACAGCATTCCCACTGCCACCATGTTCCACTTGGCTCTTGTGAGATTCCACCTGCCTCCAGCTCTGGAGCCCCAACATCAGAAGGATGTGGACCTGTTGGAGCAAGTCCAGATGGGGCCACAAAGATGCTCCAAGGGCTGAAGCCCCTCTGCTACAGACACAGGCTGGGAGAGCTGGAGGTGTTCAGCCTAAAGAAGAGAAGGCTCTGGGGAAACCTTAGAGTCCCTTGCAGTCCCTAAAGTGGCTCCAAGAGAGCTGGAGAAGGATTTTAAACAAGGGCCTGGAGTGACAGGACAAGGGGAAATGGCTTCCCACTGCCAGAGGACAGGGTTAGATGGGATATTGGGAAGAAATTCTTCCCTGTGAGGGTGGTGAGGCCCTGGCACAGATTACTCAGATAAGCTGTGGTTGCCCCATCCCTGGAACTGTTCAAGGCCAGGTTGGACAGGGCTTGGAGCATCCTGGTCTGTTAAGTGGTGTTTGGAATGAGATGGTCTTTAAGGTCCATTTCAACACAAACTGTTCTATGACTCGGTGATCTCAGTCCCAAGCTCTGGAGACAAAGCTCTGGGGAGGCAGCAGCCAGTTTTGGCCTTGCAGTGCTCCCAGTGCCATGCTCCAAAGCAAGGGATTCACCCTGCAGACCTTCAACACATCCCAGCTGCCCACACAGGTTCTCCAGTCCCTTGATGCCATCCCAGCCTCCTGTGTCACAGGAACGTGGATCCTCCAGTCTTGCAAAGGTGACAAGAGCTACTAGATAATGAATCTCCCCCCCAGCTTTTGGCTTTGCTGTGACCCAGCATCCCAGAGGAGCTGCACTGGTTGAGCACTGTCACAGAGTGTAAAGCGGCTTTGCAGGAGCCAGGACAAAGTGACTCTGGAATAGCTTGCCCCAAATCCATCCCAGGGAATGGAAGGCTTCTCAGGCACACTGTCATCTCTGGGAAGAGAGGATGATGTGTAACAGGGTGCAGAGGGGTGCTGGGACAGTGTGAACTGTGTACTGTGATGCAGTGCACACACTGAAGGGGTGTGGGGGTAGGGGGCAGACATCCTGCTTTCCCTGGACACTTGGGTTTGTGGTCAGGATGTGCCTCGTGTGCATAATCAGTGTCTGTGCGTGGAGGCTGGGCACTGTCAGGGGCCTTGGAGCTGGTACAGATTCAAACACTTGAGAAAGAACCTGGGGTGCTCCTGGCTGGGGATGCAGACCCCTTCCATACTAGGATCCATGTGCGACCACAAGGCATCCCAGGAACCCCGAACAGACTGGGAAAGAGCAGTATGGAGGGCATCATGCCAGGATCCCTGGCCTCTCTGCCCACCTGCATCCTTCCCCAGGCTTCCAGTCAGTTCTCCCTGGCCTGAGCTGGTCAGGGCCTGCTGTGTGCCTCTCCCACCTCGCTGAATGCTGCTCCCTCTGCTCCTTGGTGAGTCTCTTGCCACGTCCCTCAGCTGTGGTCCCACACCGGGCTGTCACGGAGATGGGAAGGATATTTATAGATGCTGCGGAGAGAGGAGAGCACAGCTCAGACAGGGAGGATCAGCAAAGGAAGGGAGCCAAGCCTGGCTGTACCCCCTTTGAGCCCCACCCGTGTCACCGTGCATTTAGCAGGGAGGCCACAGCCATCTTGCCAACTCGGCAGCACAGACCTGAGTGGGTGTTGCCCTTTGCACTCTGGGGTTGCCCATTGCAGCCCTGTCAAAGCAAATCTCTGCCTGGGCTGTGGAGGGCAGCCCAGCCCCTGGTGTCCCGGCGCTTCCCCACCACATCCAGGCACTTCTGCTCTCCTGTAGCATTTGCAGAGCCACATGCCTTGGGGTCAAGACTGGTGGAGGCAGCACAGCTGGCAGACATCAAGGGAGTGGCACCTTCTCCCCACCCACCCCATTCTGTGCCAGGACAGTAGCAGAGCCAGGACTCCCCGCTCCCCTGAGGAGAAGGTGATGCTCAGGGCAGGGAGCAGAGCCATGCTGCAGGTCTCTGTAACCCCTGACACCTCTTCATCCATCTGTCTCCTGCTGTACATTCCTTTCCCAGGAAGAGGAGAGATGATGGGACATGGGTGCCCTCTCCCAAGCCCAGTGTGCATCCCTGTCCCACTCAGGGAGGATGAGGAGGAGGATGAGGATGAGGATGAGGATGAGGATGAGCTGAGTATGACCCTGAGCAGAGGTAACACTGCACAGAGGTCCGTGATCCTCCTGCAGGTAAGGGGACAGAACTCCTGGGGGACTTTCCCACCCAAATGGCCATGAAAAATGCTCCATCCATGTCTTGTCCAGGCAACACACCTGAATCCAAGGACCTTTAAAACTGGGGTCTAACAAATCGGGTTCCTACTGCCTTCCACCCCTAACCCTGAGCCCTTCACCCTATGGCAAAGCTCCAGAGATCCCAGGATAGGAGGAGGGTGCTGGACCCATGCAGGTGGGACATCCCTACACTTCCGTGTCTCTCTCATCCCCCAGCAAAACTTGCACTTTGGTGCCCCAGCCTGAGCTGCCAGCAGTAATTCCCAGGGAACTCCAGTGAGCAGCACGTAAAGATGTCTGTGGACATCCCTTTAAACTGGCATCTGCTACATAAACATGCTGACAAGTTATCTACATCCATATAACAATTCACCTGGAGCAATCAGGGTGCTACATCACTGTAATTCCTTGTGCTGTGCCAGGGCTGGGACAAATTGCTTGGCTGCAAGGCTGAGGATCACAGGGACCATGTCTCCCCTCCTCCCTGCCCCCTGGGCAGCCTGTCAGGTTCTTTTCCCTCTCTGGTGCCCTGGGGTTGTTCTTCTCCTAAAGTGTCAGGACCCTTTTTTTGGCAAGGTGCCTGCCCTGAGGAGCAGATGGAGCGATGCCTTCCCTGCCTGCCCAGAGCTTACTGGGGCTCACCAGTATTCCCATCACTGCCTGGCCTCCTACCCACGGGAGCAGCCATCAAGCCAGGGTCTTTCATGAGGTGACACAGCTGAAGATCTCCCCCAGTCCTTCAGTGTGGTCAGGTGGAGGGTGCTGTCCCCTTCCTCGTTACCACAGGTAGGTTGGTTCCATTAATGCCAGGGAGAGGGTGTTAGTCCTGATGAGGGATGGTTGACCCTGGCCAGATGCCAGGTACCCACTAAAGCCTCTCTCTCACTCTCCCTCTGCAACTGGACAGGGGAGAGAGAAAAAAAACCAGGATTCATGATTCATGAGTAGAGATAAGAGCTGGGAGAGGTCAGTGACTGATTACGTTCACGGGCAAAACAGACTCAAAGTGGGGATAGTGCTTAAATTTGTTATTAAGAGGATAAGAGCCAAAGAGTGAGAAATAAAACAGTCTTAAAAACACCTTTACCCCACCCCTCTTTCTATGTTCTCCCTCCTCCCCCCCAGCTGTGCAGGGGGACGGGAATGGGGGTTGTGGTCAGTTGTTGTTTCTGCCGCTGCTCAGGGAGAGGAGTTGGAGTCCTTCCCCTGCTCCCGTGGGGTCCCTCCCACGGAAAACAGTCCTGGATGGACCTCTCTGACGTGAGTCCATCCCTCGGGCAGCAGCTCTTCCCAAACTGCTGTCCCGTGGGTCACTCCTCCATGGGGTCAATCCTTCAGGAATGAGCTGTACGGGCGTGGGTCCCCCACAGGGGCCACGAGTCCTACCTGGGAAAAACCTGCTCCAGCCTGGGTTTCCCTCTCCATGGGCTGCAGGTCCCTGCCAGGACCCTGCTCCATCCTGGGCCTGCCATGGGGTCACAGCCTCCTTCCTGCATCCACCTGCTCCAGCGTGGGAGCCTCCAGGGGCTGCAGGGGGGTCTCTGCACCCCGATGCTCCCCCAGGGGCTGCAGGGGGGTCTCTGCACCCCGATGCTCCCCCAGGGGCTGCAGGGGGGGTCTCTGCACCCTGATGATCCCCCATGGGCTGCAGGGGGGTCTCTGCACCCCGATGCTCCCCCATGGGCTGCAGGGGGGGTCTCTGCACCCCGATGCTCACCCAGGGGCTGCAGGGGGGTCTCTGCACCCCGATGCTCACCCAGGGGCTGCAGGGGCACAGCTGCCCCACCCTGCTCTGCCCCACGGGCTGCAGGGCCTCAGCTCCAGCACCTGGAGCACCTCCTGCCCCTCCTTCTGCCCTGCCCTTGGTGTCTGCATTGTTGTTCCCATGTTCTCACTCCCCTCTTCCCTGGCTGGAATTCTCTCTGTGCAACAATCTTCTGTTCTTGAATATGTTATCCCAGAGGTGTTATTATTGCTCCCGTTTGGCCTGGCCTTGGCAAGCAGCAGGAATTCCGTCCTGGAGCTGGCTGGCATTGGCTCCATGGGACAGGGGAAGCTTCTGGGAGCTTCTAACAGAAGCCACCCCTGTAGTCCCCCCCCACACCAAAACCCAGCCATAGAAACTCACTACAGATGGCTGTGGGAGCCACTGGCCAGCTGAGCAATCAGCACCCGATCCATTCAGGTCAAGGCTGGGGAGGCCTGGCGTGCCTGTCCTCCTTGTCATTATCAGAAATGCTGTGTATTAATATCCTTTATGTTAAAAAGAAATAATAATCTTATCATAATTTTTCCTCATTGAAGGAGACAGTTTGGAATTGGAATTGAGACAAACACAAGCCAGGAGCACTGGGATGCAGAAGGGGAGAGTTTAAGAGCGGCCTTTTGGTAATATCCATCGTTTCCTTATCAGTGAGGATATTAAACGTATTGAAATGCTAAGCAGCTCTTTAAAGGCTGTCTCTGATTTTCATTAAACAAGCAGAGGATGAGCAGGAGGGAAGGGAATGCAGCACTGTTCTCTCTCTAAGAAATTCTGATTGCTGGATATTAACGACATTTATGTCCTTTTATCCGAGAGCGCTGGGGTTGCGCTTGCCTTCTTGCCTATTTTCTGTCTTGCTGAAGTGAAACTAAGTCTTTGCTACCTAAGGTGGGCACACAGTGACTGTGGAGCTGTCAGGGACCAGGGCTGTACAGAGATGCAAAGCAAGAATCTCCCAGGGACCATGACTTTGGTACCAGCATCTCCCAGTCCCACTATGTCCCAAAAGGAGATGTAAGATCATGCCTTGGCAGGGTAGTCTGGTCCTGAGAGGAGATGGGGATGAGCAGTCAGAAGTTTAGCCCAAGTGAAACCACCACAACAACCCCAGGCCCAAGCTGGAAGCGTCACCTGAGGGTTGGTGAGGGATGGGCTATGCTGGTGAAATGTATATGGCAGAAAGTCCTGGTCATGCCCAGGCATCTCCAAGCATGGGAAAAAATGCTCCTGTGCCCTGCCTGAAGGGAGTACCTTTGACCCACCTCTGCACCCAGTGCTGTAATGACCTCAGGGACCATCCCTCAGCTTCCCAAGTGGGGACATTGCTATGGGGAATGTTGGAGGAAACCATCACAGCATTCAGTGCCACAGCATGAGCCCACGGCAGGGCTGGGACCACGCAGGGGCAAGCAGTGATGCTTTGCTGGCTGGAGAAGCAGAGGTGCAACACACTCAAGTCCAACCAGTTCAAAGGCACATCACAAAACAAAACCCATAAATCAGGTGCCAGGATGGCACAAGAGCTACAAACATACCTCAGTGCTCTTATATCTCTCCTTCGCCTTCCAGTTTCTAACCTTGGCTCTGTTCTGCATGGTCACAGAGGCCAAAGAGTCTGCTGCTATAACCACAGGCCTCCAGGATCTGGGGCTTGAAAGCACCCAAAAATAACACAATGCTGCCCATGGCATTTGTGAGAGACAGCAGCTGTGGAGGAAGGCAGGTGACCCCCATCAAATGTACACACATTTGGAAAAGAAAGGGACACAGGGACAGCCCCAGAGCTCTCTAGGGAAAGGCTGGTACAAACAAACAGAAATTAGCTGGAGCTAATAAAGCAGGGGCTGTCAGAAGCCCAGACAGCACGGCATGTGTTTAACCCCAGTCTCCAGAGCCCAGTAGCTCCGATATTGCCAAAGGGAAAGTCTTTGTGGGCTAAGCAGTTGGTTTGAAATGCTCAGATTTGGGAAAACACAGGGTCCCTGCAGGACAGCTGAGCCTGCAACCCAGCTCACTACCCCTCACACATAGGCACCACCCTGCTCTGGGGTAATCCTCGTGTGTGTCTTGGACCCAGCTTGTGTTTCTTTCCTCCCAATTTATTCCACACTTTTTTTTCTTCACTCTCCTCTGTCCTCGCTCTTTCCTTTCTTGTGCCCGGTTTGTTCTGTCCTGTCTCTGGGGCTTTATCCCTCATGGACAGATGAACAGCTTTGTGTCTGCCAGATGGCTGTGGCACCTCCATCCCCATCCCCTGCCACCCACCACTGCCTCCTCCGTTGGCAGAGCCGGTCACCGCTTTCACAGAATCCCAGAATGGTTTGGGTTGGGAGGGACCTTAAAGCTTATCTTGTTCCAACCCCCTGCCATGGGCAAGGACACCTTCCACTAGACCAGGTTGCTCAGATGTTGCTTTTCTCCCTGATGGGTACCAGCTCGACTTCACCCTGCCTGCACCATCTCCAGCAGCAACAAGTGCTGTCCAAGGCACCCAAACCCCCTGTCAGTTGTGCTGTGGGACACAGATCCTCCACAGGATCAAACAGGGCATATCCATGGTTATTTCTTCTTGTGGTTTCTGGTCCAAAATAGTTAAACCTGTCTCTGGACACTGTCATGAGATGGAAAGGAAAGCAGGACAGCACTTCCAGAGTCTTGCAGCTTGCCTCAGAAGTACAGCAAGAGTTAACACCCTCTGGCATCCCCAGCCTCTGACTCCAAGCTAAAGATCTCAGCTTGGCCCTAAACTGCTGGGGCAAAGGACATAGAAACAAGGTGGGCTGAAAACACCTCCAGCCCCATCTCAGGCATCCCTTGCACAGCCAGCAGGATGCTCTGATGCTGCTGAAACTATCAGCACATTGTTTCTGCTGGAAGTGGAAATCTCAAAGAGACTTAATTACAGAGCTGGGCAGACCCAGGCGTAATCCTTTTGAAAGCTGACAATGAGACTCTGTCCAAAATTAATTTTGATGCTGTAAAAATAACCAAACAAAATTTGCATTTAAAATGGGGCGAGTGATGGGAGAACAACAGTAAAACAAATGGGAACAACCCGCAGCCACTTCAGAACCCAGAGAGGGTTTTCCTGTGCAGATCCCGGGATCCCCAGCTGCAGCTTCCAGTTTAATATTTGCTCTGTCTGATGACAAAGTTCATCTGTAGCAGGGACAGTGCCACCAGCTGGGCCTATTTATTACCCAGCATAGGTCTCTGTGTGTGCAGTGTGGAGCCTGCCTCCTGCCCAGGAGCATTGCTTTCTGTGGCATGTTGGATGCTGGAATATTTAGGGAGAACTGAAGCCACACACCCAGGCCTGGCTATTACAGAAAGCTATAAATAACGTAGTTACCTTGGGTAACCTTGCAGAATTGCAGCCTAATTTCTCCAAACATCCACCCCTCCACCTTATTTCACTGAGATTGAACTCCCTGTGGGATGTGAGGGGTCACTGACAAGCCCTTTGTCAGTTCAAGGGTCAGCAGAAGATGAACAAACAAATTGAAATTTTGTAAAGAGAGTGTGTTCAATTAATACTGTCTCAGGAAATAATTAACAGATTCACTTGGAAATTGTCTGAAATATAATCTGTGTTTCAGGGGAAGTGGCAAAGGGTCAGGGAGGACACGGTGTGTATTTCACATGGAGAGGACTAAGGTCTGGGTCATATCACAGCTCCAGGTTTAGATACCAGCTTTTTCCCTGGATAATCTTCAAGGGCTTGACCAAACTGTGTAGTGGTGCTGCCTGCTCAGCTGAAGACAGTGAGATCAGCAGCCAGGTCTGGAGCAAGGGATCACATTGC
Organism: Neopelma chrysocephalum; assembly: GCF_003984885.1. Classification (NCBI taxonomy): domain Eukaryota; kingdom Metazoa; phylum Chordata; class Aves; order Passeriformes; family Pipridae; genus Neopelma; species Neopelma chrysocephalum. The sequence continues at coordinate 451,451 of NW_020897862.1, forward strand.
CAGATTCCGGCATCACTTTTCCCTGTGCCACATTTTCAAACATCGTGGGATTTTCCTAACCTGCAGCATGGGGGAAGTTTATTTCTCCCCTGGTTTGGGAAATTTGGGCTCAGTCGAACTCAAGTGTCTTCAGATGGGTGTGTCATCAAACCCCAGATATTGCAGGGCCTGAGACAAGTGCCCAGGAATAGGCACAGACACTCCACAGTCATCTTCCTCTTGCTCTGACTGACAGCAAGCTGTCTCTAATTTTTAAATATACACAGATTTTCCCATTCTGTCTCTGGAAACAGTCTCTCCATAAGGCAAAGTAAACAGAGCCCCAAGCAGAGCTGATTTCATCACTCCATCTTCCCTATGGCTGTTCTCCTCTCCAGTACCCCATCCCGAGGATGGTGCAGCAAAGCTCCTCACCCACTGCCAGCAACCCCTGCACGGGCCCTGCTGTGCTGTGTGAGGTCCCGTGGGGCACCAGGCACTGGCAAGAGCCCACCCAAGGCTTTGCTCTGGCTGCAAGGCAAGACCCTGCCTCCTGTTCGGGCAGTTCAGCCCACTAAGGCACCACCCCTAGGTCCATACCTTCTTTCCAAGCTCCCTTTGGAAAGACTTCTCAACAGGACAGTAATTCTCCTTCAGAGCAGAGTGCCTGGGGTCTCGAGGTGCCCTAATTTAGGCAGTAGGCTCCCTTTGGAGGCAGCTCTGCTGTCAGTTGCACTTCTGACCATGTCATGCCCTGGGGTTCTCTCATCCCAATCTAGCCCCTGAGAGCTTTGCAGCAGACCCTATGCCCCTTGCTCCTCTCATCTGTCTATGCAGGAGGACATTCCCTAACATGTTTCACTCTTTTGGTCCTCCACTTACAGCACTCAGGTGCTGATGTTAGCAGAAATAGGTTCTTATCTGGTCAGTGGCACACTCAGGGAATGTTCACACGTAGCAGGGACAAGTCTCTTCACCACTTTCAGAGGTGGCTCCTTTTGTAGAGATATTTTCTGGTTTGCTCTCAAATATTTGTATTCAAAGTAAAGCAAGTCGCCTTGACCTGGAGATTTAGAGTCCATTTGCCTTCTGCAGCAGCCCTTTCCTTTCCTGTTTTGAAGAACTCATCTGAGCTAATAGAATGGTCACTTTCTTCTTTATCCTGCCCGTGCATCTGCTGGTGCTTGCAGGCTCCTGCATTCTCTGCCTCCCCCAGCCATGGGCCCTTTGCTCTTGGTGCTTATCACAGCCCGTGCAGCATCCAGGTGCTGTGCTGGCTTCATCCCTGCTCTCAGATCTGCTCTTCATCTCTGCCACGGGTCACTCTGCTGGTGTCAAGTGTTTTCAGCCGTGTCTATGAAAGCTCTGTGCTGCTCACCCTTCAAAGGTGTCACTCTGGACAGGGTGACTTCTGCTGCCTGACAAATTCTAATTGCTCTGCCCGGCACCAGACCTCGCTCGCTGCCTCTGCCTCCCTCTAAGTTGCCTGTTCTCCAGCCACACATCAGTCACCAGCTCTTCTGAGATTTCTCTTTCTTTCAGCCCTCTCTGATTAAACCATATCTTTCTTATGTTCCATTTTTTCCCATGGTGTTCCCACGTGCCTCGGGTTTCTGTGCCACAACTGTCGTAATTAGCTTCCTCAGCCTCAGTCAACTGAAAGCTACCACAGAAATCAAATGCTTCAGAGCCAGCTAGTGTCAAAAAAAAGGCCTTGGCACCTGCCTTTTTACTGCCATCTACCACTTCAGTGGCTGTGAGAAAGCTGCTTGAAGCTCTCTCCCCATGCCAGAGAAGTCCAGTTCCGAAGGAACTCCAGCATCCTCCCATGGAACAGGCTGCACCTCAGCAGCTGAAGGAGCACACCAAGAGGAGAAACACTCCTGGTCTACAGCAGCACAAGTGATCAGCAAATTCACACCAAGTGACCAGCAAATTTCTGCCCCAGTATGGGGCAGAAATGCCACATGTCCCTCTTTCCAAGAGGATTCAACTTTTACCTCTCCAGACTGGGCTCCAGCCTTTGGCAGATGTTTCTCCCAGGTGCATGGCTGGGTACCCCTTGGGCAGTGCTTGTGAGCCCTGAATACAGAGCCTTGTGCAGCAGATCACCCTTCTGCAGGGCTTGGAGAGACAGATTTTGTCCCTAGGAGGTCCCTGAGAGGTCAGGTGAGGAGACCAAACTCAGAAGATCACTCTGGAGTTGGGATCTTGCTTGAGGTGTGCCCCAACCTTAGAGAGAGTAGAAATTTTGGCTTCTCAGCTTTTCCCAAGCTCCAGAAGACTCCAGCTTGTCTTGGCCTTATACCAGGTGCCTTGGATTAGGAAGGTGGGTTGCTCCAACCAGGCTGTTTTTGTGGTGCCAAAATCCCATTAAAGATGTTGCCTACAGAGCTGAGGCACGTCAGACTGAAGTGTACCAGGCTCTAACCAGCCAAGTAAAAATTGTATCTCCCCACCTGTCTGAGAAGCTGAGTCTTGCACAGCAGACCATCCATAATATGAACAAAGTTGAAGACTTCCAGAACCATATTTTTCTACCCAGAAGAAACTGCTGTTGCCTCAGAAGTTATTAAATAAAATGACTGAATAAAGTGCTCAGAAAAGGAAGGGACAGAGAGGACAGGACTGCCTTTGCACAGCAGGTGGAGACCTGGATCCTGTTCTCTCCTTTGCTTACAGGTTTACACCCCAAGTCTTGCTTTGCCTTAAAGCCTAGGCAGCAGATGTCCTAGGCAGAGTACCACCTCTCAAGTTCTTCCACATACACATTACATGGAATGCCCTTGTCCTGCCCCATAGGGTTGGAAAATCTTCCTACACGTTCCCAAAGACACTGTGAGTACTTCACGTGCAGCAGAAGAAAGGAGATGAGGACAACCTACATCCAGGAGTGGCAGATGTCTTAAAGACTGGGCTCCAGCCTGGCACCAGGGTCTCCCACACGGGGGACAATCTCCTCAGTGGACATGTTGGAGGATACAAAGCTAAATCTAAACCTAAGCAGGAACACTTCTCCTGTCTAAACCATTTGGATAGGACATACACATCACCAAGGAAAAGGCTCAGAAATCAATGGGTGAAGTTAAGGACTGCGCCAGGGACTCTCTGCGTGGCCCTGATGGATCCACTGACCACATGTCCTTCTCTGCAGCAGAGCTGATGCCAGCATCTGCTCTGTTATCACCCCGGGGCAGGGTTACTGTGCATGGGAACAGCAACAGAGAGCAATCAGCTTTAGGCTGGAGTCAGAACTGTGTATTGTCAGAATTAACGTCCCTGTAGCTCTGGGATTATCTTCAATCTGTCCCACTTCGGCACAGAGCTGTTGACTTTCCCACAAAGGCATTCCCTGCTCCGACAGGTGGAGGGGAGAAAGGACAGGGGCTGCTGGGGCTCTTTGGAGACAACCCCCAGATTTTCCGAGCCCCTGGGAAATCAGAGCAGCACCCTCACAGCTCAGAGCTGAGCGTGGCCAGAAAGCCGAGGTCCCTGGTGAGCAGAGGTGATGCTGGGAGGGGAAAGCAGCACACCGGGTGGGCTGCAGGCTGTCCTCGCCGAGGGGTCTGCCAAGCTGTGCTGTGGGTGCTGAGCTCAGCTCACAGCATCCCCATGGGCTCAGCGAGCTGCGGAGGGGGGTTGGACAAGTGTTTGAAGCACTGCAGTGAGATGCCGCGGCCCCCCATGGCCCCTTCCCCTGAAACGGACTGTCAGACCTTCCCTGGACAGCCCTGTCAAAAGCAGCGGCTCCGGCGCGGGCCGGGGCGGCGAAACCCCCGGGGAAGGGCTGACGGACAGGCGCGGGTGTGGATGCGGGGGCAGAGCTCCCGGAGTCAGTGCCAGCGCCGTGCCGGGGCTGCGAGCCTGCCCTTGCCGGCCCCAGGGCTGCGGAACAGCCGCCCAGGGCTGTCAGCAGCGCATCAAGCCGCAGCACGGGCTGGGGCTGGGGCCGACAGCCGCGCCTGGACACTCCCGCTCTCAGTGAAAAACAAGTTCCATTTGGTCCTGCCGAGGGGGTGAGGTGCCTGCACGGGGGTGCCCAGGCACCGGGGTTACTCCCAGACCTGTCCGTGGTGCGATGCCACCCGCACCTGCCCGCCCTCTCCCTGTCCTTTGCCTCCTCACACATAGATGCTGAAGGTCCAGCTCAGCACCCACCCACTGACGGTGTCCTGGAAGATGGCAGGTCTCCAGATCAGCGTAGGGGGTGCTCTTTGCTGCTCCAGTCAGCAATGAAAAAGTTAACCCGGGTTTAAACTGAGAGAGGAAAGGGTTAGATTAGATTCCACCACGTCCCCTGCCATGGGCAGGGACACCTTCCACTATCCCGGCCTTGGACACTTCCAGGGATGGGGCAGCCACAGCTTCTCTGGGCAACCTGTGCCAGGGCCTCCCCACCCTCACAGGGAAGAATTTCTTCCTAACACCTAATCTAAATCTCTCCTCATTTAGTTCAAAACCATTCCCCCTTGTCCTATCACTGTCTGCCTTGCAAAAAGTCACTCTTCCTCTTTTTTTGTAAGCCCAGCTTATTAAAGCTGCAGCTGCTTTGGGACTTGCAAACAGGGGAGGCTGAGGCAGACCCTTCCCATCAGCAACATCAGCAGTGGCTGGCACGAGGAAGGTCCTGAGCACCCATGCCAGAGCAGGAAAGCTGGTATTGATGCAGCTGGCGGTTGCAACCAGAGCAGAGCCCAGCAACCCATCCAAAATAGCAGAGAATCAGAATCAGAATCAGAATCAGAATAGAATATAATAGGATGGAATCAGAATTAGAATTAGAATTAGAATTAGAATTAGAATTAGAATTAGAAT